>NC_063439.1:1250872-1558759 GCF_020379485.1 Brassica napus | reverse complement strand
ATGCAAGTCTTTTTTTTTTTTAATGTTAGATTGTTTGTGATGCAGACCTGATGTTGAAGAAGGAGAGAAACTGATTAGGAGGCACAAGAATCAACCCAAATGTACAAAAAACGTGGATGAGTCTTTGTTTTTGAACTTTGCTATGCATTCAGTGAGGGTGGAGGCATGTGATTGCCCTCCAACACATTCGCCACATACCGAGGGACAGTCAAGTTCTTCTGCTCTCCCCGCGGAAGAGAACTCACGTAGTGCTCCTGACGACAGACTTGACAAAGCTGGAGGGAGTGGTAAACAAGTGAAACATGATGGTCTTATTTGTAAGAATGAGAAGAGCAAAAAGAACAAGCAAGTAAGAAAAAATACTCTAATCAGCGAAAAGAATCGAAAGATCAAGCCGTCAGGAGACTCTGAGAAACACAAAAGATGTGGGAGCAATGAGTTTTTAAGAGTTCTGTTTTGGCAGTTCCATAACTTCCGCATGCTTCTGGGAAGTGATCTGCTTCTCTTTAGCAACGAAAAGTATTTGGCTGTAAGCTTGCATTTGTGGGATGTTAGCGAAAAGGTTACTGCTATGCTCTAGACTGGTTTTGCTTTTTCTTCTTCTTATCAGTAGAGTCTCTGCTAATTGTTCATTTTTTATTTGCACAGGTTACACCGTTAACATGGCTTGAAGCTTGGCTTGATAATGTAATGGCAAGTGTGCCCGAGCTAGCAATTTGCTACCATGAGAAGGGTGTTGTCCAAGGGTATGAGCTCTTAAAAACAGAGGATATATTTCTACTAAAAGGAATCTCTGAGGATGGTACACCTGCCTTTCATCCTCATTTTGTTCAGAAGAATGGTCATGCTGTTCTAAGGTTTCTTCAATCAAATTGCAAAGAGGATCCTGGAGTTTATTGGGTAACATTATAGATTATTATTATTATTTCTTTAGCTAGAATTGTTATTTGTTGATGTCATTGCTTACAGTTGATTTGGCTAATGTCCTTTTCAGCTCTACAAAAGTGCGGGTGAAGATGTGATTCAGCTTTTTGATCTCTCCATTATTTCAAAGAGCCATTCTTCAGGAGATGAAAACGACAACGCAAGCACATTACCGTCTATGATTTACAGTGGGAGAAGTGACTCACTGTTTTCTTTAGGAAATCTTCTATATCGTGTTGGTCATAGACTTTCTTTGTCTGTGGTAAGAAGACAATGTATTAATATGCATGAAACATGTGCTTTTCTAACACTTTGTGCATCCTATCCAGGTGCCGAATGATCTGACCAAGTGTGCAAGTTTCCTCAGAAAATGTTTGAATTTTTTGGACGAGCCTGATCATATGGTATATGTTTCTTAAGACCATCTTTTAAATAGCATTGAGCCTTTTTTTTCTTGCTAAATATTTGATTGGGAACTCATCTTTGATACCATGCTTGATAGGTTGTTCGAGCATATGCACACGAGCAGTTTGCAAGGCTCATTCTGAATAATGACGAGGAAGTTGATTTGACTTTCGAGTCTAATAATGTGCAACGTGAAGTCAAAATAACAGACCTAGAAGAAGAATCACTTGATACTGTTACCGTTGACCATGAAAGTGAGGAGGTGGTTTTCTCGGAGGACAAGTTCACTGAAGATTATTCGGGTTCTTACAAAAAGCTTGAGGCAGACGTGGTGTCACCTTGCAAGAAGCTATTGAGTTCAGATAGTTCAGACAGTCCGGATTCACATAATGCTGAAACCTGTGTTAGTTCAGATGCTAATCTCGTTCTTGGTCCTGTATGCCAAGCTCCTGCACCTCTGCTTGAGACTACAACCTATCTGATTTCATCGAAGCTAGCAGCAGTTCACCATGTTTCTCAAGCTATAAAGTCTCTCAGGTGGACACGGCAATTACAGTCTTCAGAACAGGAGGGTTTGTTTGATGATGAGACGTTACCATCTCCTGATTTTTCGAAATGCTCATGCGGTGATCCTGATTGTATTGAAGTCTGTGATATCCGTAAGTGGCTTCCAACATCTAAACTAGATAGGAAACTGTGGAACCTTGTTCTGCTACTTGGTGAATCGTATCTGTCTCTAGGAGAAGCTTACAAAGAGGATGGACAGTTGCACCAGTCTTTGAATACTGTGGAATTAGCCTGTTCCATTTATGGATCAATGCCACAGAAGTTTGAGGAGACACTATTTGTTTCATCAATGAACAAGTCTGTGGTAACAACGCAAGTTGAAGATTTTGAAGCGGAGCTTTCATCATCAGCACGCCTCTTCTGGGCTAAAGTGTGGATGTTGGTTGGTGATATATACGTTCAGTTCCACATTGTTAAAGGTCAAGAGCTCTCCAAAAGACCAAAAGTGACATCTAACCGTCAATTAAGAATGCCGTCAGAAGTAGTAAAAGAAGTAGAGAGGCTCAAGAAGAAGTTAACTGAGTACAGTCAAAACTGTGTCTCGTGTTCTTTAGTAAATTGCAGCTGTAAGAGTGACAGAGTAAGCAGTGGAAGAAGCGCAAGCAGCAGCAGTGGAAGCAGTGGTCGTACTGCGTCTCATAAGAGAAAGCACAATAGAAAACCGAAGTCCAAGAATGTCACTAGCGGGCTCTCACGAAATGTTGTTGAAGATGAACATGTTAATGTCACTTTTGAGAACAAAAGCCATAAAGAAATAGAGACGTCAGCAGGAACAAAAGAAGAAGCTGTCTCTTTGGATCAGAATGAATCCAGCTCTAAGGGTGTAAAAAAGGGAGGAATATTTAAGTATCTCAAGGGTTCCAAGTCTGATGATGATGATGCAGAAAGCAATCTCTTGGCTGCGTTGAATTGTTATGAGGAAACTAGAAGAGCATTACAGGAGCTTCCAAGTGGATGCAACGAGTTTCAGTCTCTCAATAGAAAGAAAGGTTGGGTTTGTAATGAACTTGGTCGGAACCGTCTTGAGAGCAAAGAGCTAAACAAAGCTGAAGACGCTTTTGCTGATGCTATTGTGGCATTCAAGGAAGTTAATGATCACACGAATGTTATACTAATCAACTGCAACTTGGGTCATGGACGACGAGCCCTAGCTGAAGAAATAGTCGCAAAGATGGAAGCTCTTAAACTGCATCCTGCTTTCAAAACTGCTTACGGACAAGCTTTGGAGACTGCAAAATTAGAATACAGCAAGTCACTCAGTTATTACATGGCAGCAAAGACGGAACACAGTGTTGCCACTGATTTGGTTCAAGACAATCTGAAAGTTGAGGTCTACACGCAGCTTGCTCATACATATCTGAGACTTGGAATGCTTTTAGCAAAAGAAGACACAACCGTTGCAGCTCGTGGACAGAACAGCATCTTGAAAACTACTCATGAAGTGTCAGCTAGTGATGCTATAAGAGAGGCATTGGCTCTATACGAATCTCTTGAGGAAATACGCAAACAGGAAGCTGCCTACGCTTACCTTCAGTTAGCGAGGTATCACAAAGATTGTTGCTTAAGGATTTTGGAGAAACCTGACACTAATGTCATCCAGAGAGCCAAGCAGTACGCTTTGTTGGCAGATAGAAATTGGCAGAGATCAATGGACTTTTATGGCCCTGAGAATCATCCCTCAATGTTCTTGACAATTCTGATAGAGAGATCGGCTCTTTCCTTTAGCCTTTCAAACTTTTGGCAATCAAACACTGTAAGTGCTCTTGCTTTGTGTCTTCTTTGGTTCAAGAATGACTTGTTTTATATCTTATAATTATGCAACTTCTCTGCAGATGCTTGAGACGGCTTTGTCTTGCCTGCTTGAAGGCCGCCACATTTCCGAAACACATGCGGAATCATTAAGAACCAAGGACCCGGAGCTTTACTCCAAGTTCTGGGCCCAATCGCAGATGGTTCTCAAGAGAATGCTGACCTTATCCATACCCGCGGAAGGAGCAAACAAGTCTCAGAGCTCTGGGAAACTGAGAGAGCTATATAAAACATCACTCAAGTCAATAAGTCTGAGTGACTTGAATGCAATGCATGCCTTGTGGACTACAAGAGTAAACTAATGAAGTTGACTACCTTTGTGTTGTGGGTTTTAGTGGAACGTAAATGGTCAAAGCATGGAGTAAAGGCTCTTTTCTACATTTGTTACTACAATCTTGAGAGCAGCAGTGTAGTAAGAGTAAGAGTTGAAGTTCCAGGATTTGAGCGGCTTTAAATGGGATCTGTTATACACAATGTAGAGCTTGTGAAGCTGATGTTATAAGTGTTGTATTGGATTTTAATGCAGTTTTAGAGGGTTTAATTTGTTTACTAAAGTCAGCACGATACACTTTGCTTATGATCTCTCCCTCACTATTTTTTGCGTTTTAGATTTTTATTTACTTGATCAGTAAAGGTGACAAAATTAGTGAGTGGCTATGAGAGCTGCCTTTCGAGGTGGTTGAAGCCAACACAAGAAGAAACCAATAATTGTTCATAATCTAACTTTATAAATCAATGGGCTATGGATACCTGAGCTTCTGGGGAAGAAGGAGAATCTCCAACTGCAAATAAGACTGGCACTGATACAATATAATCTGGTGTTAGTGGGTTTTTTTCATGTCTATGTTTTCCTGTATTTAGTAGCTAAAATCTAAATAACATATATATATGTTAAATTAGATCAACGCTTACTCTAGATAGTTGCAACTTCCAAGATATATGGTTCATAAATAGATAAAATCATAAATGTTAAAGTATAAATATTTGAAATGCAACACGAAAAAACAAATTATGTTGTAAGAATCACAAATTGTACAGATCTTGAAATCAAAATTTAATAACCAAAAAAATTAGAAAGCTTAATACCAGCTTCTAAAAATATCATATGTCAATATAAGAATTACTAAAATAGTGTGCTGCAATAATTAATTTATATTTTGGTAATATGAAGAATACAACTTTTCTGAATGTAATCTATAATGTTTACAGAATCGGGATTTTATAGCATTTTAATTTTTCCTTATGTAAAAAAATATTTTGACCAAATAATTAAATTTTCAAAAATAAAGTATTCAAAATTCAAAAAATATCGGCAATGGTATTTCTCTTTATAATTACCAGTAAAAAAATCTTCAAGTATTTTTAAATCACTTAAATAGAACAATTTATTTAGTATAAAATCAGACAATATACTTAAATGATAGATGCTACAATATATTTTTAAAATTTTGATATATAAAAATTATTATAATATTTTTATTGTAAGTTATTGATATTAACATCTTATTTATATAGTCTTAATTTCTTATGAAAATTTGTGTTTTTAAAATGAATGTGTTTCATATATGAAAAATACAAATAGATTGATCTGTGAATTAATTTACTTCATATTAAATGAAAATATTTTTAGTATCTAAGCCTGCAAAAAATGATTTTTATAAATTATTTGACTGTTTTAATAAACTTTTTTATTTTATTAAATAATTTATATTAAGGTCAATAAAAATATTAAAAAGTGAGATATAATATTTTATAATGTTTGGGTTTGGAAACATAATTAGTAGTATAATATTGTTTTATATAGTTACCGTTAATGAGTTCTTGTCTTTTTATTAACTACCTCTAATATTTATGTAATATTACACATGACTAAAAATTATGTCTAATGTAATGTTTCTATTAGGCTTGGACACATTTACCAGGAACCGAAGAACCAAAGAGAACCAAAAATAGTGGTCTGGTTCTAGTTTAGATCCTATCAAAAACCTGCGTGGATCATATATCTCTAGAACCAAAGAACTGGAACCGGAACTGAACCCAAACCAGAACCCGACCAAGAACCAAATAAGTACCCAAATATCTATAATATAATTTATATATTTATAAATATTAATTGTATTCTGTTTAAAAATAATCAAATAATTAGAAAATATTACTTATAAACTAAAATACCCAAAAGCGAATTGTCATAATATTTTTTATCCAAAAGTTTTAAGTGATATGAATTATCTAATTTTTTATCCGATAACCCGCAACTTTTTGATATCTAATCTGGAAAACCCAGATTTTTTTTACTTTTTAACCTAAATTAACCGAAAAATAGGAACCGAACCGGAGCCAAATGGGATCCGAAATTATAGGACATTAGCCGGTTCCTAACTTTAATACCCGAACGGAAATAGAAATAAAAAAAAAACTGAAATCGAACCGAATTTTCTAAATACCTGAATGGATCCTAAACTTTTAGAACCGAAAAATCAAAACGGAACCGGAATTGAAAACCGAATGCCCTTTTCTAGTTTTTGTTTTAATAAGGGAGATACCTTATGAGAAATTCTTACAGGAATATATATATATTGTTGTATGATAAAATCGACTTATTTAAATAAAAATGATAAATGTTGGTAATAACAACAAAAAGTAAAAAAATATTTTATAGTCTACAAAGCATAAACATCACATTATTAGTGTATTTATATAACATATATTAACAGATGTAAAACAACATTGTCGATTCATATGAAAATAGTTTTTTACACCACTCATATAAACATATCTAGAAACAAGTTTTACTGTATTTTGTGAAGATCATATATCTTTATCTTTATTTTTCAAAAAAGAAAAGAATAGATATACTTATCCTACAAAAACTTAAAAAAAAAAGAAATAAAATCTACACCCAAATAAAAAGGGAAATTAATTTCCTAAGATTGCCACATTATTCATACACAATCACAGCTGTTAGGAGTGAGTAAGTATGAAATAAATGTAATTTCCCTGCACTAAAAATGAAATAAAATCTAAATCCAATAAGTTTCTATCAGGGAAGATTTTATTTCTTTTGTTTATTTTTTCTCACATTATAAGTCACTCACAGCTAATATGAGTAAGTAAAGTTTGGAAACAAATCTAATTTCCCAAGCATTTAAACAAATAAATCCATAAAAAGGGATAAAAACCAAATATTTACATTAATAATATATTTTTATATTATAATTACCTGCTGAGATAGAGAGAGAAGGGACTGTATTTGTTCCTGTGAAGGAATCATCTGATATATACTCTCTCCTCTCCTCTCTTCTCTCTCTCTCTCCCTCCTTTGATCGATTGGCTACATCCGCCGTGAGATTAAACCAGCCGGCGAACTCAATCAACCGGTTTAATCGGTTCTGATCCGGTTATATCCGAAAGGAGAGAGAGTGTGTGTCGTGATGAACGGTGGTGGTGATGATGAGGACGTCGTCGTCGCAGCTTCGGCGGACGCGTCTCCGCCTCTGCAATGGAGATTCTCTCAGGTCTTCGGTGAGCGAAGCGCCGGTGAAGAAGTTCAGCCAGGTGAAAAAAGTCTTCTCTTTTGACTTTGATTCCATCGGATTCAGCTTATGAGTTTTTTTTTTCGATCTGAATCTGTCGAATTGGGGATTAGGGTTTGTGGGTAACGGTAGATCTGTTGGTGGGTTACCTTAAAGTTTTGATTTTTAGTCGAGTTTGTTACGATTCGTTAATCTGAAAGTTTTAGTCTTTGGTCATTGAGTGTGAGTAAGCTGAAAGTGTTTTTTTTTCCTCTTGCAGTTGATATGATTTTAGCAATTGAGTTTGATCATTCCGGTGACCATCTAGCTACTGGGGACCGTGGAGGACGTGTTGTTCTTTTTGAGAGAAGTGATGCCAAACATGTAAGTGTCTCTTTGCTTCTTCTTTAGTTTCTGAGTAAGTGGGAATTTGACATTTTTTGGTTATGATTATCAATTTACAGAGCAGTGGAGCTAGAAGGGATCTTGAGGAGACAGATTATCCAGTGAGGCACCCTGAGTTTTGTTATAAAACTGAGTTTCAGAGTCATGACCCTGCGGTATTATGATTTTACTCTCTCTCCCTCTCTCTCTCTCTTTTCGTCATTGTAGTATGTGATAAGAGTGCTTATGTTGGTCTTTTGTCTACCAGTTTGATTATCTCAAGAGTTTGGAGATAGAGGAGAAGATCAACAAAATTAGATGGTGTCAAACAGCTAATGGCGCTCTCTTTCTCCTATCGACAAACGATAAAATCATCAAGTATTGGAAGGTTAGGATATTATTCTTTATTGTTGTTGTTGGCCTCTGAATGACATACTGTTTGTTTCAATGGGAGCTTAGTATGTTGCCTCTCTGGGCATTGGCATTGCTTGTTGGGTTGCTTACTGTATCTAGATGGTTATAAGTCCTTAATGTTGTAAAATGATTCTCTTTGCCTATTGAGATGAGTATACAGAGGAGGTGATTCTTTCCTCTTGGTTTCTGATGTGAGTTTTAACAGGTCCAAGACAAGAAGATCAAGAAAATATGTGATATAAATGCAGATCCTTCAGGAGCTGTGGGAAATGGAACTGTCGCGAACGGAGTACCTGAAGCGAACATTTCATCGCTGCGGTTGCCAGTGGTAGTTGTACTCTTTAACAATCTGTTTAGAAATTGATTCTTAAATAATGCAAAGCTACTTGATGTTGCTCATCTGTAGACTAATAGTTCATTTTGACATATACAGGTAACTAGCCATGAGTCGAGCCCTGTGGCTAAATGTAGAAGAGTCTATCCTCATGCTCATGATTATCACATCAACTCGATCTCAAATAACAGGTAGGTTATTCATACCACGCATTTAGATTTATACCACAACTGCTTTTTCATTGTAAATGTTAGCTTGAGATCTATACTTTCATTGTAAATGTTCTGCTCCTAATAGTTTTTATATTAAAAATCAGTGATGGCGAAACATTTATTTCTGCTGATGATTTGCGAATCAATCTTTGGAATCTGGAGATTAGCAATCAAAGTTTCAACATTGTTGATGTGAAGCCTGAGAAAATGGAAGATCTGTCTGGTAAGCCGTGGTTTATTGTTCTGTTAGTCCATTATGTTCCCTACATGATATGGTGATCAAGCAATTTAATACTATATTTTAAGTTACTAATACGGCATTCATTCTTGCAGAGGTTATCACAGCAGCAGAGTTTCATCCTACCCATTGCAATATGCTAGCTTACAGCAGTTCCAAAGGCTCGATTCGCCTTATTGATCTGCGCCAATCAGCTTTATGTGATTCACATTCCAAATTGTAAGTCTCAGATACTGGTAACTCTGTTAACTTCCTATTTCATGCGGTTACAAGAGCAGCAAAGGCTTAACAGTGCTTGTTTATGCAGGTTTGAGGAACCAGATGCAGGTGGTTCTAAATCTTTCTTCACTGAGATTATTGCTTCAGTGTCAGACATCAAATTTGCAAAAGAAGGAAGATACTTACTTAGCCGTGACTACATGACACTTAAGGTCCGTCCACACTTTCATCTTTCCCATTGGCATTAGATATAGATAAGCGAGCTTAAAGCTAAGGTTCACTGAACTCATGGTAATTTTTTTTCTTGCATTTTCAG
Source organism: Brassica napus (assembly GCF_020379485.1). Lineage (NCBI taxonomy): Eukaryota > Viridiplantae > Streptophyta > Magnoliopsida > Brassicales > Brassicaceae > Brassica > Brassica napus. The sequence goes on along the minus strand of NC_063439.1, from coordinate 1,549,425 downwards.
TTATGGGACATCAACATGGATTCAGGTCCGGTATCAACTTTCCAAGTTCATGAATATCTGAAACCGAAGGTAAGCTTCATATACTTTGATAGAGCTGCATTTGACGAGTTGCTGCATAGCTGATTTGTTCTCTTTTCCCTTTTGGCCATTTACAGCTCTGTGATTTATATGAAAATGATTCCATCTTTGACAAGTTCGAGTGTTGTATAAGTGGCAATGGATTGCGAGCAGCTACAGGTTCTTACAGGTATGTCCCTTTAAGCAGAGCATATCTTTTTGTTATTAGTATTATCAAATGACTATGATGATTCCTTATATAATCATTCCCTCTCTATCCAGCAATCTGTTCCGTGTGTTTGGTGTTTCCTCGGGAAGTACCGAGACTGGAACGTTGGAAGCAAGCAGGAATCCGATGAGGTAAACTTGGTCAAAGCTATTAAGAGTTTAGTTTGTTCAATCTTCTCTTTCTCAGTCTTGATGAAATGTAATTTTTGTTTGTTGTGGTTTATCATAGGAGACATGTCCCAGTTCCCTCAAGGCCACCCAGACTAGGCGGTATGATAGGTAGAGGTCAGTCTCGTTCTCTCATTTTTCTCATTTTAAGAAATTGGCAACAAAATAGTAAAAACAAATTTTGAAATGGTGTAAAAGCAGGATCAGAGAGTGCTGCTGGAGTGGATGGGAATAGCAATAATGCTCTTGATTACACAACGAAGTTGCTGCATCTTGCTTGGCATCCAAATGAGAACTTAATTGCTTGCGCTGCTGGAAATAGCTTGTACATGTACTGTGCTTAACACCCCCATACTCAGCAAAGGAGCTAAGAAGGCATTTTCTCTGCTTCTGGACTCTGTTTTTTCATGGTTCCTTATGGGGATCGCTATCATCATCATTGGTCACACAAGCTCTGTAATCATCATCATGCTGGGGGGTTCTGGAAAGGCAAGCAGTGAAAACCAATTTTTTTTTTTTATCTATTCTGAAGTGTAGAATTCACCTGGAAACAACTTTTACAGGCCAAGAAAAAGATAATCCGATTGGAAAAAATCGTGATTTTAGTAAAATGCTAATCTCATATGACTTTTGGATTGGATTATAGATTATATTCTTTTTACAATCTTTTCTTGGTCTTGTGTAATCATTTGTTTTATTGATTCTTTTGTTGAACTTCCTTTTACTTTGTCGAATTATTTAAAATAATATATTTAATTACTAATGTTGTGTTCTTAATTGCTTATTGGCTTGACAAAATCAGTAAACAAAAAAAAGAAGTTATTTGAAAAAATCCACAAACACATCCATTTAAATGGATCACAAAAATAGCCAAAACAAATTAAAACTAAATTTGTTGGTTTATAGGTAAAAAAAAACAATAAACCAAGCGTTCTTGGAGAAAAGTTTTCCCCCTATAGATTATTACAGCAGAACTTTCAGCACCAAATTTACTTGGCATAATATCCTATCATCTCAGGCAAAATTTGAATGGCACAATGCAGTGTGGTTCAGTCATGGCACTCCCAAGCAATCGTTCTGCACATGGCTGGAAATGAGGAATAGATTGTCAACAGGTGATCTTATGGTGTTGATTAAGATAACTACACCATTTAAAATGTGGTAATAAAAGAATAGATTATTTAAGCTAATCTTGCATTAGTTATGTCATCTTTGTTTTGTTACATTTTAAAACCAATTAAATTATAATGTTTTCAATTAGTCGTGTTCTTAATTAATATTATGATATTTCCAAAAAAAACACCAGTAAGTAGTTTATGTTGTTAACAAACTATTTTTGGGCGTCTTCATAAAAACATATACATCTCATAAGCATGTAACTAACACCATGAAATCATAAAATTTATAAAAACAACCAACACAAATATCCCAAGATCTCGACAAGTTGTACGAGATCCGGTCTCTTTGTTGACTTTAATTTAAGAGCTAGGACATTTAACTATATATTATGCGGAAATGCGTAAAGTATCATCACCAGAGAGGGTGCCTCTTTCAAACTGACTTGGGTAAGAGAAGCTTGAAGTCTCATTATTACTATCTTCAGTAGTTTCTGGAACCCTTGTTGCGGTTAAACACAAGAGATGCTTAGGTGGTACCTCGAGAGCCTCTAGACTCCCCTCTAGCATTTCAATGACTTTGATCATTGCTGGACGACGAGTTGGATTGGTCTGAATACACCATAGACCAACCAATACCATTTTCCTTGCAATTTTCTCTTCTTCTTCGCTTATATGATCTCCAAAAATCTTCATGATTTGTTCCCTCTCAAAATCCTTATAAATCCAATCTGGAAAGTACATTGAACTATTGTTGGATCCAGAGTGTTCCACGGTTCCTATATTCCTTGCTCCAATCATCTCAAGAACCACCATCCCATAACTATACACATCAGACTTATGCGAGACTACTCCAAAATTCTTCGAAAACACTTCAGGGGCAATGTATCCTGCTGTCCCTCTCGCATCAAGCATTGATATGATGCTCTCTTTATTTTTGCAAAGCTTAGCAAGACCAAAATCTGAAATTTTGGGACAAAGGTCTTTGTCCATGAGTATATTTTGTGGCTTTATGTCGAAATGCACAATCCTTGACACACAACGATTGTGCAAATACTCTAGGCCGCGAGAGATACCTAACGCAATATTATATAGCTTCTCCCAATCCATCTTTGTTGACATATGCTCGGAAATAAACTTGTCCAGGGATCCATTTGGCATGAACTCGTAGATTATAGCTCTCTTGTTTCCTTCGTAACAGAATCCAAGCAAGGAAACAATATTAACATGAGAGGTTCTACTCATGCTAGCTACTTCATTAATGAACTCTTCTCCGTTCCCCTTTGACTCCTTCAGGATCTTTACTGCAACATCTTGGTTTCCATCCGGTAACTTCCCTTTATAGACAGTTCCAAATCCTCCTTTCCCGAGGGCATTTGCAAATGAGTTTGTCATCCTCTTGACTCTTGCGTAACTATAATGTTTCAACATTACAATCTCTTCAATGTTTTCGCTATTCCAATCACTCTTTCTCGCTTTCTTTGCTCTTACTATCACCGCGACAATGATAATGATCATCACAACTGAAGCTGCTGAGACTCCTGCAATAAGAGAACAATTCTTTAAACTTCGGTTTTAACTTTTAAGTACCTACCATTAAAAAGGTTAGAGGGATATATAGCGTTACCGAGTATGAGTTTTAACTTTGAGGTTTTACGGTCACCTTTTGTTGCAACCAAAGGTCCATTACGCAACACTGGACCGCACACTTTAACATAAGAAGTAGTCGTAACTAATGGGCTCTCGTACCCGGTGATGAAGGAACCACCGCTTTGCTTCTGCCAACAGTTTCCTGACCCATCAGACAATGAGACAGAAGCAAGACAAGTGCTGCTAAGGAGACAATTCGATCCACAAGACGAACTACCAACCTCCGAGTTAGGGTCAGCTGGGTCTGTAATCAACCTGGTGTGATCCAAATCAACCATGGTTGCGTTGTCAAAGCAATCACTCAACTCTACCTTTCTCTTGCAGCCTTTTCTTTTATCATTTTCATCAACATGATCAAAGTTAAGAGACGGACACAAGCAAATCGGATTTGTATCCTTGTGGGTACAAATCCCAAAATTCCCACAGTACCCATAGACGAGACACTGGTCAGCAACAGCTGACCAGCGACTCGTCATAGGGCCATTGTCCCTACTCGCGGAACTGTAGATTCTCAAATTTCCGTCATCGTCTAGCTTCAAGAACATAAAATTACTGCTACCTTCACCGTAATCTACACTGTAAACGATCTCAGCTCCGCCATTATGAGTGGAGTCAAAGATCAGCAGAAGTCCGTTAGTATGTAAACTTAAGGACGATAGGCTCATGTTTAAAGACGAATTTAGCCCTTGGCTCCAGTAAGTCGTACTATTGTTCCATTTAAGTGTGAGGTTCCCTCTCCTCTCTAACTGAAACGAGTAGTTACCAGATCGCAGAACCATACCAGCGGTGAAGTTCTGCGACTGCACGACAGTGTCTGTCGGGTGATCAAAGGATGACCAGACAGTGATGCTTAGGTTGTTGAGGAGGCGAAGTTCACCGGAGTCATCAATGGTCCCGGAAACGACGCCGACACCATCCGTTCCGGAGTCCCAGAGGGTGGTGTTGGAGCCGCTGATGAGGCGGAGGGAGCCGGAGGGTAAGAGACGAAGGGAGCCTCGGGAGTCAACGCTTCCTGCAGACCATACGGTAACGTTGCCGGCGAAAGATACGGCGGCGAGGAACGAGCCAGGGGGAGACGATGGAACGAAGGAGACGGAGAAAGTGGAGCTGGGAGACGACCAAGAAGACTGGTTTGAACCGGTTGCGTAAAGAACAGAGCCGAGGGGTATGGTGCAAGCTACGAAAGTGAAGTGAAGGAGAAGGAGAAGTGAAGTAAGTATTGTCGGATATGGCATCTCCGCTGTTTTAGTTATTGTGAAGCTTCTTTGTTCTCTGTTACTCATTTTTGGGAGCGCAATGATTGATCACTTCGCATGCTGTATTTTCAAAACTTGACATTCCAAATGGGAAAAGACAGTGGGGTGCAAAGACTTTTAGAACTTTTTTGGGACCAGCCATTTTTTTCTTTATAAGAAAATTAGCTGCTCATTTTACGAATTTACATTATTAATGATTATGACCTATTAGAATAATATAAAATATTTTTTAAATCATAGATCTCTTAAATATATATATAAAAAAAAGAAAATTGTTGGAAAATACAGATTTTGAGTTTTCTAAGCTATACCACCATTTAATAATCAACCAATTAGATTAGGAATTCTAATGAAAACTCTCCAATAAAGTTTGTTTAGGGTAAAAACATCTATAATAATCAACCAATTATGTAAAATTAACTACACAAATTTGTAAAATACTTCAAACAAAATATGCAAATAAAGAGAAGCTAATTTTACTTTAAATTTTGGGAAATTGGACTGTAATAACTATAAAATTATATGTTTCACCAAATAAATATTAAGTGTGTTTTGAGTTGAGTTTGCTTTATATATATTAGTATGTTTTGATCAAATGAAACACTTTTTGGAAACATAGGTTAATGTCTTAGTGTATGAAAGTTAGATTCTATTGCTATGATATTGATGTATATTAACCTTTTGTTTTTTTTATAGGAATGCCATGTTGCAAGAAAGTATAAAACCAAATTAATGCCAAATTAGATTCTATAGTGAAAGCAGAAAATGAATATGAAATTCTTTCAGGTATCATTGATATGCTAGTGATAGAAACACAATTAGTTGGATGTTCAAGATTTGTATATTGTTTCTGTTTATGATTTTGTTTCAGTTACGAGTGGTATACAAATGGTCAGGGGGTTACGGCAACTTGAAAAAGAAAGCGACTGGTTAATCGATGAGCCTTCTTCTCCCGTTTCATGAGCGGCAAAGAAACTTTGCTTGTTAAACACACTATCTGTTTTATCTTTTAGGTTTGTCTGTTAGCTATGAAACATTCAAAACCATATCCTAATTGGACTGCCATAATGGGTGATGGGTAAAACGAAAGAAACAATTGACGGTCTTGATAGTATATTGTGACAAAATACAGTCTCAACATTGTAATAAACTGAAACCTCTGAGGTGGTCTATTTCATGCTTTTAACGATCCTGAACGTTTCAAGAACTAAAAAAGAACCAAGAGGAAGAGAGAGAGACAGAGATCACATGGAGACGAAGCGGGCTTTGTACATAATGATGTACGCCATATGCCAATCACCTGTGAATCCATTATTCACATAAAGAAAACGAATCAGATTAAAACGTGAGAACCACACAACATTTTTGAAGTTAGATTGAGAAGCCATTGGGTTTACCTCCTCCAGATAGCTTTGTGATGTCTTCCTCCCGTTGCAGGCTCGGGTGGCTATCATCATACTGAATCCATTTGCCTGTCATGATGTGAATTGTTGTTAGATGATATTAGAGACCTTTTTGTGTGTGGGAAAGAGAACTAACCACTCTCTTGCTTGACCCATGCAACATAATGACCAGAGTCCGCACTCCTGCCCTTGTGGGTTAGCACAGAGACCAGGTCGTAGATTCCGGTCATGTGAAGAGTTCCCTTCTCAGATGAACCACCTATGTCATAGCAAAAAGAAGTTTTTCAATTACCGCACCACAACCCCAATCAAGTCTCATTCAGCACCAGACAAGATAGATGTTGAAAAGGCGTCATAGATACATTACCTTCCTGTTGGGTAACGGTGGATGATTCTCCACTTTCTTTTGATGACGCCTGCAAACAAATACAGAGAAATAAATCTTCTTGCAGGATTGTGCATTTCACTTATGATTTTATAACTGGAAAATAGATAGGGTACCTCTGCATCAGTCATTTTCACATCGCTGTCCTTTGAGCTACTCTTTGGTTGCAGACCAAGCTTTTTACCTTCCTCATCTCTTAGTTTCTGAAAGACATGACTCAGTTCATTTGGTTACCCAGCTCACAGATAATTTCAGTTTTCACTACAACAGAAAATGCAAACCTGGCGAGGAGCTTCCAGTTTCTTTCGGAGTTCCTCAGAACAAAGGTCAAATATATCCAATTCCAGCGGGTAATCCACTTTCTGCAAAGGTCAGTTGGAGAGAGACATTATTACCATCCGGAGTTTTTTGGTTAAGATTGAAAAACAGAAAGAAAACGTACCCTGAGAATCTTTGCTTTCTGATTAGTCTCCCTTTTCCAGAAGAATCGCACAAACTGAACGGTCAAGTACCTTCAAGATCACGAAGAAAAGAAACAAAATCTCATGTCAGACAGAGCAAAAAAAAATTAGAAGTCGCACTATGTTAGTTAGGTTCTCTAGGACATGAAGTATGCCACAAGAGGATTAAATTCACAAACAGTAAGCAGAGACTGATGACCTGGGCAAGGAATCTATAAGGGACTCCTTGAGGTAAAGCGCAGTACGGCCAAGAGCAGGAGATGTTTTTTCAAGTTCTCCTTTCAGTCCCTACAGTAAGAAATGGGCTACTCAGTACATCCAAGGTTTTATGAAAGCAGAACAACACCACGTTGTCCTAATTTTCCTATGATATGCTTGCATGCGCTATATCAAAGGAAAATGCAGGAATAGAAATCAGAAACAAGTTTTACTCACATGTTTTAATCCTTCATGCAAGTGGTTCACCTCGTGTGATATATGACATTTCAGAGAATATACAGATTCCGTCTCTGAGCTTTCTTCGCCACTTTCTTGACAATGCACCCTACAAAACAGAAACCAGTTATTACACAACTGGATACATTAAGCAAGGCGAGGAAAATCTTCAGTTGTCAGTTTCACATGAACAAGCATCATTAATAAACATTTCATATATTTCCCTCTAGGAAAACGCCCAACAAATATATAATACATGCATACACACACCCACACACCCACACATGCTTAATAAGGATACTAAGAAGATGCTCCGGCATTACTGCAGGAGTATGGAGTATGAATTTGATCGTAAAACCAGAGAATGAAGTCCTTTCTACTTGTTTACAAATTGACGAGACCCAAAACCAATTTATGGATGATCAATCCAAATAATATAAGCCAAATGTAACAGTAAGGTGTGAAATTTGCATGGATACCTGCTTCGAAGATTGACACCAAAGAGAGCTTTCACAGCATCAGAATCTTCGCTGGAAGTTGGTGCTTTTAGGGACTGAGAAAGAGTGTATAATAGTTGTGTCCAACATTCTTCAGCATCCTGTCAGACAATTTAATAGCACGGGTTTACAGACAGAAACGTTACAGGCTTAGTGCAACCGAGTTTGAAGTAATAAACGTACCTGCTGCATGTGCATTCCATTCTGCAACTGACTAAACTGAGGGAATTTTTTTCGTAATGTCTGCACGAAGACAAAAGTTGATATGAGCCAGTAACTAGAAACTTCCAAATTTTATGATAAGGCATGGACACTGATAATAAGAACTAGCAAAAAATATTTGAGATGAGGCGTCCAAAGAAAACTAACCATCCAGAACTGCGTAGGGGAAACAGCATTGACACTTCTGTCAAGATCACCAAATAGCTCACGTGTGGCAACTGTGAGCATGTGAGAAGTCTGGTCCACATCATTGCTTCGTCCAGTAAGTGCGTAGCTGTTAAGGAAATTGTTTGCATGAGATAACGTTATTTAAGTAAAAGACATTGAGTTTCCTGTGTTATTTTTTTTTGGGTTTAAAACAGTAAGGATAAGAGATGAACTGACTTGGACAATGCAGATTTCAACTCTGGGACAGATTTTAAGCACTGCACCGTGGAGTTCATGTAACATGTGTTGCCAAGATTGACAAGGCCTGCACTATAACCCTGAAATCAATTGTAATGCAAGTTAAAATGACAGGACAGATGCCCCAATTTTCTGAATATACAAACAAAACATGACACCGAACTTTTACAAATTACAATGCCTAGCAGAAAATTGAGTTTATCCTTTAAAAAAAAAAAAATCTGAACCCTATGAGGTTGTCTGGGTCCAAGCATTGTAGAGCTAAAAAAAACTACCAAACTCCCCAAGAAACATATGGACAATGCATGGTTGTAACTAGCCTAAGTAGCTTGTTCTACAACAGCTAAGAAACAGCAGAACTTAAGGCGATATAGTCGAGAGCTGACAATTAGAGGGCAGCTAGGAGAATGTGGGTGTATGTGGATTCTGGAGTTACGATTTATGGTTTTTCATTTCATTACATAGAGGGCATATACGGAGCTCATACCACACTTACAAACAGCAATGAAAAAAGAGAATATACCAGATGAGTGGCTTGCTCTTCTTCAGGTAGATCCTCAGCAAAAACAATAGCCTTTTCAGGAGCTTTCACAATCTCATCTGCAGTTCCCATCATCATCAGCTTCTGACCCTGGAACAAACAAAGTAAATAAAATAAGCATCTTTACACAAAAAAAGAACAAATCAATTGAGGAAGGAACAAAAAAGAAGAGAGCTTTACATCTTTCACTCCAATAGCCGACCAATCCGCATCATCCTGCACCCAAACGAAAGAAAATTGTCAATCAACACAGAAATAAACAATCTGGTGAATGAACAAACAAGATCCTATACCTTCAAGAGTCCACCTTTGACCATGATCTTTTGCCTCTCAGGTGGGACTCCAGTCAAATCATACAGCTGAGCCTTGAACACATAAGGAGGCAGAGTGGGATCAATCTCGATTCCTTCAAACACCTTCTTCTGCCACTTCACGCTTACTGTACAAAACACAAATTAGGGTTTACATCAACTCAATTCTAGGAGATGAAAACGAGATCTAATTGCAAATTACGAATACAATCGATTTAAGCATCTACTTAACTAAGAGAAGAGAAGAGAGGAGAGGAGAGGACCTGTGAGCATCTTTGCCGTGAGAAAGTGAGAGGCTTCTTCTTCTTCTTCTTCTTGATTGCTTGCTTGCTTGGAGAGACGGTAACGAGATTCTTCTTCTTTCTACCGAGTTGGACGCTCCTCTCCTGATGTTATGATGTCACCGCCCGGATGAGAACGGGTCGGGTTTATAACGATCCGGTTGAGTCGGTTCCTCTCAGATTTTTTGGTCGGCCCAAATTCATAAAGCCCAGAAAATAATTCCAAGAGGTGAGTGGACAAGCCCAACTTTCACTATTTATTTACATTCTGATTTAAAAAAGGGAACGTTATGTTATTATCTACTTTTATTAAAAAGTTTTTAACTAAAGTATATAGGATTCCTCTCAAATAACTTTTACAAAAGTTGTTAAATAAAAGAAAAATACTTTTCCCCAAAGTTACATAAATATACAAAAAGAAAATTATTTCTTTTTACCATTTTAAATCTATTTTTTATTTTTTATTTTTTCCTAAAAATATGTTTATTTAAAAAAATTATATAAAATTTAATCTGAAAAGAACCGATAAGCGAGATAATATAAAAATAGAAATGATTTTAATATACCTTTATATAAATATAGCATGTTAACTATATCATCCAAATTTTTTTTTAAAAAATATATATGAGAATTCTAGAGAATAAATAGACTGAGATATAAAAGTAACTAGATTTTGACCCGCACGTCCGTGCGGGTGTATTTTTTAAAAAAATTTGATCCTATTTGATTTTTATGTTACTATTTAGGGTTGGGCAAAAAAAATCGAATTCGAAGAATTGAACTGATCCCAATCCGAATAAGTAGTACTAAATCCGAACCGGAATTGATTAAATATCCGAATTATTCAAAATTTTGATATTTGAAGAACTGAAATCTAATCCGATCCGAATAGAATTATTTTGGGTATCCAAAATATATTTATATACTTATATATATATATTAATTATTTTTAGATTTAATATATATAAAAACATCCAGAATATATATGATGTAAATATATACAAATAATCAAATGTAAATACTGAAATATATGATGTAAACTTTTAAGTTCGCTTAAATGCTTGAAAATATGATGTAAACTTCTAAGTTCGCTTAAATGCTTTAAACTTCTAAGTTCGCTTAAATACTTATATATATGATGTAAACTTTTAAGTTCGCTTAAATGGTTAAAAATATATACAAATAATCAAACATAAATATCTTAAATAGTTAAAATATACTCAAAACTCCAAAAATATTTAAATAATTATTAATTCTCTATCCAAATATTTAAACCAAACCTATTTAAATTGGTTATCCAAATCCGAACCAAATCCTCAAAGATCTGAATTGAACATGAAATCCCAAAAAGACCCGAAAACGAACCCGAACGCCCACCCCTAATCACTATTATATATATATCCTATATGTGTCATCATAAGTTACAAAATATGTGCTATCATATAATTAATCGTATTTTATACGTACCATCAAATAAGTTTTCTTATAATTAATAATAATCACATAGATTATATTTTAAAATTTAATGTGAAATATAAAAACCATAATTTAAGTTGGTGTTTGAAATTGGGCTTTGTATTGTATTTTTCTTATATATATTGAAAACATTTTTATAATAGTTATTAGAAAATATGTTAGTAAAAATCAAATTTTGAATATATATATATATATATATATTTGAATGAATTTTTGATATAAATTAATTTTAAATTATTATTTTGATTTGAATATATTATATATCAAATAACATAGACCCATTACTTTTTAATAATATATGGACTTCCAATTTTAATAGCATAAACCCATTATTTTTTTCCTAACTTACTACTATCAATGTTTCCAAACAGTAGTATTTTTTAACCATTATCTATATTGCCAAACAATTTCAATGTGTACTTCAACTTTAATAATATAGATGTAAAAGAAATGAAAGTTTGACTAGTTAAGTTACTGTTATGTAATATTAAACCTTTTGATTTGGGATTTTTTTGGTGGGCAATTGTCAATAATAGCACTTTTTGAAGTTTATGTCTCAAAAATAGCACTAGAAGAAGAAAGTCACAAAAATGACATTCATTAAAGGGTAAAATATCCCTAATACCCTTGGTTTAAAATTAAATAAATAAATAAAAATAAATAAAATAAAAATAAAAATAAAAAAAAAATAAAAAAAAGAAATTTTTTTTATAGTTTCAGATTATATGTTTTCAGATTCGAAATTTTTATAATTTTTTTTTTGAAATTTTTTTTTGAAATTTTTTTTTATTTTTTTTTCAAAATTTTTTTTTATAATTTAAAAATACTTTTTGAAACTGTTTTTAAAATTTTTATTTTTTATTTTAGTATTTATTTTTTATAAAAATTTTAAATCCTAATTCCAAAACTCCACCCCTTAACTCTAAACCCTAAGGTTTGGATTAATTAATCCAAGGGGTATAAGTGTATACTAGATTTTGACCCGCGCTTAGAAAGCGCGGGTTTGTTTGTTTTTCATTTATTAATCGAAAACTGATTTGCAAATTACCATTATTTTTGTTTCGAACCATAACAATTGAGTTTTTAGGGTTTTATCATTTTTTTTTCTTCAAAATATGGTATTTTTTTCGAAATATGGTAGTTGTTCTATGATAATGTTTGAGTTTTAAGATTTGTTTTCATATCTGACCTAGATTCATGGTTAGACCTATAGACCCGATACATTGTATATAATCCGGTTCGGATTTAATGAAAAATTCGTTAATTAAAAATCTGATATAACCACGTAAAAATCCAAAAACTCACTATTAACCTGCAATCTGATACCATTGATCCGATTACAAAATATCTAATAGTAATTTTTTTTTAAAATTGATTAAATTACTCATATATTTATTAATATTACATAAATTAGTGATTCCTTAGAATTTGATAAAATTTTATTATGTTATCCAAATAAAAAATAAAAATACAAAAAACTTATTGATATGACAATATTAGTTTATTTTCGTCATTAATAACTTATTATAAGTTTGTGTTTTTATTTTAGATTTAAAAATTAATTTTAATATAGTTTTTAAAATTTTCTTGAACACTCGTAATTGTCATATCAATATTATGTATAAAATGATATTCAAATATGTATATGATATATGGTGTAGGATATAAGATTTTGGTTTGTATTGAAAAAATGTATAATATTCAAATGAAATATTGATATGTATATTTAAGAAAATGATATTTTCATATTTGCTAATTTATTTATAGTTTGTAATATATTTATACATATATTATATTTAAAGTTAGTATATCTTTTAAATATATATAGGCCCATTATTTATAGATCTATTTAGGTGTACATGTAGGCCCAAAACCAAAAGACTTAAATGCCATTAATGAATTTTATTCATCCTTTGTAAAAATAAGGGTATTTTTGAGAAACTGTAATTTTCATTAAGTGAATGATCCTCTTTTAATGGTATTGATTTACCTCTTTTTTGGGTCTGTATTTTATTCATTTCGTATATACCTGCTCCATCAGCATCGGCGAGGAAAAGGAAACTATCGACAAGTTCAAGCAGAGCATCTTTTTGTCTTGTCTCTACCCACAATTGTCTTTCTGGGTTTCTCTTTCTCGGCGACAGCTAAAGTAAAGTTGCAATCTTTTTCTTCTTCAGTTTAGTGTTTCGGACTTGACCTGCTAAAATTCACCAGCTTTTTGGTATCCTTTTGCCCAAACTTGCCTTATTGAATTTGTGTTAGATGTTAGATTTGAATCGCTGTTCCAAGTTGCCGCGGCTTGTTAGGAGTCCTTTAAACTTTGACTTGATTTCGATTAACTTTTTGGAAAATGATTTATGTGGCAAAGACACAAACTTTACTAGTTGGGTTCTGAAATGGGTTTTGATGTTTGGTATGATTCTTGAGTAATGGAATATCACTTCACTATATGATCAGAAAGCTTATCAGAGTGACTTGTGTTATTGTTGTATGATCAAAAGGATTTAACATATTGGATATTGTCTCTGCACCTGATACGTTGTTATTTGCTTGTTGCCTTTAGATTGTGCATTTGTGTTTTTGGCCTTGTCCTAACTGTGAACTGTTTGTTTCTGTTGCCGCATTAGGTAGGTGTTGTACCAAGTGTAAGTTGCTGTTAGTCAGCAAAAAAAAGAGAATCTAAGGTGGAGTTGAAACTGTGATGCTGAATGTTTGGGCCAACAAGTGGCTTGGGGATGAATCCCTCAATGGATGATATGAACTTACTCCAGCAAGCACAAAGGCACCAGCTTGTTGTAAGCAACCTTGGGGAAGAGATTGATTTAGAAATTGGACCTGGAGAGGATGAAGCCGCTTTCGCCACCAGTTCATTGATACGGGAGCCCTCTGCTGGGGAACATGATGAGACAAAGCATATGGTTTTGGTCTCCGACCTTCCGAGCGAGGACCAGGATACGTCAAAGGGGCAGACGTCTGCGAAGAGAAAGAAGAAAGTTGTTAAACGGTGGAGAGAGGAGTGGGCTGACACGTACAAGTGGGCTTATGTGGATATGAAGGATGGAACGGCGAGGATATTCTGTTCTGTTTGCAGAGAGTATGGTAGGAAGCATAGGAGGAATCCGTATGGTAATGAAGGGAGTAGAAACATGCAGATGAGTGCGTTGGAGGAACACAACAATAGTTTGCTGCATAAAGAGGCTCTCCGTCTCCAAACGGCTTCCAAAGAAAAGATTGTTGTTGACAAGCCCATTTATGTGAAGAGTAAGTTTATTTACAAGTACTGCTTCAAGTGATAGTGAGTTAGACCATCTCCAGTGGTTCACTCTATTTCTTTCTAATAGAGTAAACTGAGTTATACTCCAATGATACTCGATATTAGAGGGAAAAATAAAGTGATGAACAAAAAATAAATGAACTATAATCATAGATTAAACTCAGTTCTTACTCTGTTATACAGTGAAAAATAGAGTACCACTTTCTTATTGTTTTGTTAAATGTTTGTACGTTTTCCTCTTAATGAAGCTCTGATGTCGAAGAGTGCTGGTTCAATCGTTGAAGGTGCCCTGAAACGAGATCCCAATGAGATTGAGTTTATTCAGTCTGTACAAGAATGTGTGCATGCTCTAGAGCGGGTAATTGCAAAAAACTCTCAGTAAGTTACTAATATGCTTATAATATTTTTGTGAAATAGTTTTCAGCAGATTGAGTCCAACTCATATGTTTTTTGTTCTGATTCATTTCAGTTATGTCAATATTATGGAGAGGCTATTAGAACCTGAACGTATGATAGTGTTCCGAGTTCCATGGATTGATGACCGTGGTGAAACACATGTAAACCGAGGCTTTAGAGTTCAGTTCAATCAAGCACTGGGCCCATGTAGAGGAGGTATTCGATTTCATCCATCCATGAACTTAAGCATCGCCAAATTTCTTGGCTTTCAGCAGGTACAATGCTTTAGTATCTGTACCTAAACCCTCTGTTTGCATGATATGGAATTGCTCGTTGTAATGGTTTGTAATCTTTCACAGACTTTGAAAAATGCTCTGTCACCATATAAACTTGGAGGGGCTTCCGGTGGAAGCGACTTTGATCCTAAAGGAAGAAGTGACAATGAGGTAACAACTTGGCCCCTTACTTTTGTGTCCCCGCAAGTGGTTTTGTAAAGATGCTCTGATCTATTGTTTTGTTACATTCACAGATTATGAGATTTTGCCAAAGTTTCATGAATGAGATGTACAGATACATGGGTCCGGACAAAGTAAGCAGAGCGGTCTTTTCCCTTTAGCCAGTACATTATTTCGGCAATGAGTTTTCTAATCTATTACGTGTGCTAGGATCTTCCATCAGAGGAGGCTGGTGTTGGTACTCGAGAAATGGGATATCTTTTTGGACAATACAGACGACTTGCTGGTCAGTTTCAGGTACTGAAATGTCATTGGCTGTACCATTCGTTTTTTTTTTGCTGTTGGGAGAGAAGAAAGTGTTTTGGCTGTTATACCTTTGTGTCAATTACTTATGCAGGGAAGTTTTACAGGACCACGGATCTATTGGGCTGCTTCTAGCCTCAGAACTGAAGCTAGTGGCTATGGCGTGGTAGGGTCTTTTGTTTAACTGAAGAGCATTATTTACATGTGATGATTCACTAAGATTCATTTGCATTATTTCAGGTGTACTTTGCACGGCTTATGCTTGCAGATATGAACAAAGAAATTAAGGGTCTAAGGTTTTCTTTCTTGATCATCTTGTATATGTGCTCTTTCATGGGATTCTGCTAGTCACCAATCTCTTTTTTGGATCTTATTGTTTATCAAATCAGTAAAAGATACTTTTGAACTTTATTTCAGATGTGTTGTGAGTGGTTGCGGAAAGATTGCGATGCATGTTGTTGAGAAGCTAATTGCTTGTGGAGCTCATCCTGTTACAGTTTCAGGTGATTCACTCACCCTATCATTCTAGAGTTGAAACAAGAGCATTTCTACCTTTTTGTTGTTTTCTATAAAGGTGACTCTTAGTCTAGGAGTAGCTTATTTTCTTCAAAGACAGGCCTTAGCGGTCTCAAATTGAACCCCTAGTTTATTGCCAATGGATCAGTTAGGCCAATGTAAGAAACTTGCCTGTGTAGTATTGTTTTGTTTTTGCTGATGCAATTTTATTTGCAGATTCAAAGGGATATTTGGTGGACGACGATGGATTTGATTATATGAAACTTGCATTCTTGAGAGAGATTAAATCCCAACAGAGAAGTCTGAGGTATTATATATTTTTCCACATTATTATGGTATTTTCACATTGCCATTTGATTCCATGCATCTGATATGCAGAGACTACTCCAAGACCTATGCAAGAGCAAAATACTTTGATGAAGTGAAGCCGTGGAATGAAAGGTGTGATGTGGCGTTCCCTTGTGCTTCCCAGAACGAAGTTGATCAAGCAGATGCTATTAATCTGGTCAATGCAGGCTGTCGCTTACTTGTAGAAGGTATAGAGATTTCTTACATATTTGAGCAAATAAATTCTCAGAGCTTCTCTTTTTGTGTGCTTTATTCTTTACTGTGGATGTGTTTTTTCCTGCAGGTTCAAACATGCCGTGTACAGCTGAAGCAGTTGATGTTTTCAGAAAGGCTAATGTTCTGATTGCTCCTGCCATTGCTGCTGGAGCTGGAGGAGTGAGTTCCCTCTTTGACTCTTCTTTCATTAACCTTTGCCTTATTAGTGTCTCACCATTAAGTACACCAAGTTCTTAAATTATATATAAATGATAAGGTGGCTGCTGGGGAAATTGAAGTCCTCCGTGAATCTAATTCAATGCAATGGTCAGCAGAAGATTTTGAGTCTAGCTTACAGGTAAACATTCCTCACATATGTTTTCGAATTTTTGCAGTTTCGGCCTGTGGTAATTGCCTATTAAGATAATTTGCTCTGTTATTGACAGGAAGCACTGAAGCAGACTTATGAAAAGGCTCTTAAAGCAGCAAATGACTTCGGTTATCAGAAAGAAAGTCCAGAGTGAGTGTTTCTCCCTGATACTAAACCCATCAGTCAGTTTTACTTTGCTGGTCTAATATGCTCTGTACTAAAGAGATGATTTGGTTCTTCTTTTCCAGGGCACTTCTACACGGAGCAACAATTGCAGCGTTCTTGAACATAGCTCAAGCTATGACGGACCAAGGTTGTGTTTAGCTGTATAAATGTTCTTGCATCTAAGAGTCCTGGTGGGTTTTCTGTCTTTAAAGTCTAGTGAAGAAGGCATATTGGACTCACTGTAACATATTTAGATGCAACCCATGTCACTATTTAGAAACTATATACTTTGATAGCATTATTATTTATCTGCTATAAACATAGCTTTCCATTGCTTTATATGTTCTCCAAGTAATAAAGAATGGAACATACTGATTTACTCATAGATTCAACTATTTGTCTTTTTAAGACTTGACTGAGAGATCTGATTTGCGCTGGTACTCGACAAAAAAAAAAGTGATAAAACCAGTGGCATTTTCTCATAAATTGTTCTTATAGATGAACAGAGTTAAGATGATATATAGGATTTCAGATACTCTTGGGTAGATCAAAGCTGGCAAAACTTAAGATATGGAGACTGCATGCTGCTCAATGTAATGTCAGGCTCTCATCATCTGGATCTCTATCCAGAAAAGAGCTTTAACAATCATTATATAAGGCACCCTAGCTTCAGGCCCTTGCTATGGGAGCTGAAGCATCAGATTTCTCCGCCAGGTAGTGCTCAAGCATGTCTTCTTCATCATCTGTATCAAACAAACGAATCTTCTTCATCATCTGTATCAAACAAACGAATCTGATGCTTGAGAACCATTGCTTGTTTATTGGATAGCAGCGTGTAAGCCAGACAGAAGGGACCATTTTACCTTCAAAGTCTTCGTCGTCAAAGTAAATATCTTCATCATCTTCCTCCTCAGATTCTTGATCAGCAGTGAGCACTGCTCTTCTCTGAAAATGGCACAATACAGATAATCAACAACAATAATTAATGATAACTAGTCTACACTAATTAGTCAGCAAGACTGAGAAGTACCGTTCTGCCACTCTCGAACCATTGTCTTCCTGTAAGCTTCTTCTCCTTGGGTGCCGTAAGAGCAGACTCAGGCATCAGCCTTGTAAGTTGATTCACGGCAACAGATTAAAGATTAGTAGCTCCCGGAAGCCAATAACAATGCTTATTCATTAAAGTATAAGAGCAAGGAAACAAGAATATGCTGGTGAAGAGTCTCACTTTGCTCGTTCAAGTGCAAGTTCTGCTTCAAATCTCTTTCTCCATGCCATAAACGTCTCCAGTGTAACAGGTTCTCCACAAATATCAAGATAACTAGACAGGAAGAAAACAAAAAAGAAGAAAGTGTAGCTCATGGAAAAATCAGAAGCCTAAAGCAAGATTCCAGGTGCTTTGCAGTTAATACATTTGATAATACTGAGCAGAAAACAATACCTCATCCTATTTGGCATAGTCAGCTCCATCATCTTGCCCATAGTGTTCAGACAACCAGTCCTTTGCTGACAAGACCAAAGTATAGATCATTGCGTTTGCCATGCCAAGATTTTCACTTGCCTGTGAAAATAGTATCATGAAGTTTTTAATTCTAATGATAAACCCACTCATCAAAACTAAATTAAACTTTTTTTATAGCACCCAAGTTGTTTTGTGATTCAGGAAGTCATTGTCAGAGATATTACTTCTTGTTCAAGCTTCTCTTTTAAGATGGTAAGGTCACTAACATGGATTCCTCGGATACTGCAAGAACACTCTACCCACATAAGTGTCATCATCATATATCTCTATTAGCTTGAATGTCAAACTTAGAAGTTTACCTTTTAACATCCAAAAGGGGAACCTCGTTCGGACAATTTTCTGTGTGCGAGAAAACCAAACCCAGCTGAACTGCAAGACACATTAGGAGCTCTAAGACTACGAAAGCACAGGAATTAAGACAAACAGAAGAATGTTTTTCCGGGTCTTACGGAAGCAGACAGAAGACCGCACCAGAACATCTATACTATTATTATTCTACTACTAATAACAAACATGCACGTCAAGACATGTAATGATTTTTTTTTTGTTTCTACATACCAAATCTAAGAACTGAAGTGGAGATCTTAGATACCTACATTGGTACTGGTAAGCATCTTTATCAATAAAGAAGAACAAAGTCTCTTAATCTTAAACCAATTCATCAAGAAGTATTCTAGAAATTTGACATATAAAAATTATTTAATTTTCCTAAAGTTTTCATTTTCTTAACATTTTAACCAAATCAATTAACAAAGAATATAATGATCCATAAATATTTAAATTAATATTTCATTTTTTAATCCAACCAAACTTTTGCCATCAATCTTCTTGTTAATTTATAATAATTTAGTGAAAAACATAATATCATCTACAATTTTTAGTTTCAAAATATTAATAGCAAAAACTATATAAGAACTAAGAAATGAGAAAAATCCATTTACGATACTGATTTTTCACGTTTCATCAAAACTCATGTCATTGGAAAAAATAAATCTCATGAATTATTTTTTCTCTTTTTGACCACCAAATTTAATCTTACATCAAAAAAGTAAATGATGGAGAATCACATTAAATTAATATATAATTCAAACCTAAGTGGAAAAAATCAGGTAAAACAAACACTAAAACAATAAAAATTAATTAAATACATAGTATAACATGAGTTTGTTAAATTACTTAACTTTCCTAAAGTTTTCATTTTCTTAATATTTTAACCAAATCAATTAACAAAACATATAATGATCCATAAATATTTAAATTAACATTTCATTTTTAATCCAATCAAATCTTTGACATCAATCTTTTTATTAATTTATAATAGTTTAGTAAAATATAATAATATTATTTAAAATTTTATTTTTAAAAATAATAGCAAAAAATAAGTAAGAACAAAAAAATGAGAAAAGACTTTTACGATATTGATTTTTCACTTTTCATCAAAACTTATGTCAACAAAAAAAAGAATTAATCACATGAATTATTTTTCTCCTTTTGACCATAAATTTAATCTTATATCAAAAAAAGAAAGATGGAAAAACACATCAACATTAATATATAATCCAAACCTAGATTAGAAAGAATCAGGTAAAACAAACACTAAAAACAATAAAATTAATTAAAATACATAGTGATGCAGATAAGTATTTGGAACATTTTCAAATATCTTGTTATTTATTTTATTAGTTATATTAATTTAGATAATTATTTTTTATTTGTATTTTTTATATTTTAATAGTTTTTCTATTTTAATTAAAATTAGGGTTTTCTAGATTTAAAGATTTATTATAAATAGGCATTAAAGCTTAAAGTTGTATTCAGACTTTGATAATTAATAATATAGCTTTTGCTTATTACCTTAAGAGAGATTTGATTCAATTCATCTATTTTGAGTTGCCTTGAACAAGATTCGATTAAATTCATCTTATTCAGGAAGTTGGTCTCAAGAAACTCTTGATCGATCCAAGAACATGTTTCTAGAACCCTAAGGTTCCTTGATCGACCGTTCAACCTATTTGGCCGCTGCATCACATAGTATAACTTGACTTTATTGAAATTTTAAGTAAACAATATGAATTTAATGAAAATTATATGATATAATGCAAAACATAATTTACAGCATTGTTTTCTCACTTTTCATCAAATCTATGGTAACGAAAAAAAGTGAATCCAATGAAATTTGTTTTCTTTTCTTTGCCACCAAATTCATACTTAGATCAGTTAACTGAAATCTAAGGAAAATATAAAGTCATAACAAGGATTAATACATAAGCAAAACAAATATTTACAAATTATTTTGAAAATTAAAAGCAGTAAGATATAACAAATAAAAAATAATAATTTAATAAAATACATAATATAAGTTTAGTTTGGTGAATAATTTAGTAAAAAAATATAACTTAGTAAAAGTTTACAATCTAAGAAAAATGCAAACATCAAGAATGAACAGAAAAATATCATAAGAACACAAAATAAAATATCCATTTATATATTATTTTTTCACATTTTATCATACCCATACCACAAAAAAAAATTCACATGTATGTTTTTCTCCTTTTTGGTCGCAAGCTCAAGTTTAGAGAATGAACATAAAAATGATGGAAACGTACTACCCATGTCTAATACGTAATTAAAAAAATTTGTATTTTAGAAGTAAGAAAATCTAATGAATTACAAATTTATATAATTAACACTTTACAACTAGAAAGGAGAATTAATTCAAATTCTTAAAATATAAAATTCCGCACGAAGCGGGGATTGACCCCTAATACATATATCCCTTTATTATTAAAAGAGAAACAACTATAAAAAATAACTATAATTTGAATGACTATATTTATAAAGAAAATCTTATATAAATATAAATTGAGTGGTATTTCTTTTAAATATTACATATGAGTAAGATTATTTATAATTAATTCTCATTTTTAATAAGGTAGATAACATACTTTGATAACTAAATTAATTAATATTTTGTATATGATAACTATTTAAATTTCTGATAAATAATTAAATTTATTATTTAAATTTAATTAAAATCTGGTCAAAAAGAAAATTGTACTTTTCAAATTAAAATTATAAATACGATAAATTTGATTATTTAAGTTATTTAAGGCATATTAACAAAAAATAAAATTATAGGGACTAAACTACAAAAAATTAAAATAAAAAATAGTCCAAATCATCATATAACCGGCTATAGGCATGCTTTAGCTATGTATTATGAATTTATGTATGCAATTCAAATTTTTATTTAGTTTAGGAATGTTTTGGCACATTAATATTGTTTGGGTATGTATTTTTCATGGTTTCATAGTGCGGGTATGAATAAGTCGTTTTTCCGAGGTGTTAGCTACATATGCATTCTCACACCTCTTAAATTAATATCCATCTATTACTAGAGTAATTATACCAAATGCCATTGGTCTTACCTATTAATTGGTTTTACCTATTATACATATTACTACAACTTTATATGAAGTTCATATATATGTCCAAGCAAATAATTTTTTTACAGGAGCCTGATCATTATGAACTTCAGTATTAATAGTTGCCTGACTTTGAACACCTTCAACGTTGTCATGGTGTTTTACATCTACGATGAACAAATTCAATGGATCGTTCATAAATTAATCAATATTCATAATTCATCAATCAACCTAATATATATGAAGGTTAACACACAATGTTGAGCTCCATGAAGTATATTAGCAGTCTTTTATACTCTAAGTACCATGATACCAAGTTCCAATATAGGTTTTGAATAATTATTTTAAGGTCTGGCAACCTATATATATTGTAAGAAGTGATAATTTTTTAAAATGCTGCTAATTCATTTAGAACTTCAGTTTCGGTTAAAACATATAATTGGAGTAATGGACAAGTCTAAATATAGGGGAGTTGAATCACTAATTAATTAGCATACCAAATATACTTGGACAGTAGATAAAAATACTATGAAGAATATGTGTTAACTAAATCAAATATAAAGTGGACTTGCTATGTAATAAGTGGGGTTTATGGTCTTTTATGGAAATACAATACTTGATTTCCACTAAGAACATTATTTATTCGATTAATTTCAATTGATGTTTTTACATGTTTGCAACCCTTCATAATACATATAACTAAACTTAAAAGCCTTTTAATTTCTAAACGTCTTTTAATTTAGTGATAATTATAAACTGAAACAATTAAAATTTTAGTAACTGCAAATGCACATAAGGTAATCCTAAATTTTTTAAACTAAAATTTTAATTTTGATAAAATATATTTTAAATTGTTTCATCCAAAGCGCATGTCATCAACTAGTATATATATTATAACCTCCGCAAACATTTGAAACATTTACGGAAGAAAGACTAATGAGAAGATTAATTCGTAAGCTATAAACTTTATAGTATAAATTAAGTGAACAACATTCAGCTAGAAATGGACACACTATTCTGTTTCTTTTGGTGGGTCTACAAGTTTTAGAATCCAAAGAAGAAAAGTTAAACCAGACAGGCAGTAAACATATGGTGGCTTAAGCAGCTTTCATGTCGTCCATACCAACACTAGCCTGCGAATAAATAAAAACAAGAACAACATGAGAATCAAAGCTAGTGATGAAATCTGAAGACATTGCAATAATTTGAGGTTTTTAAAGTCCATGTTTACCAGAAATTTGTGATTTTCTTGAAGGAGTGGACCAAACTCTGAGAAAAACCTTTCCATGTCAGCATTGATGTCACCAGAACCAGCTGTAACCTCCATGAACTTCTTCCTGTCTGGAGCAAGCTTTAAACCCATCTGATAAAAAGAAAAGGTTTACCATTTATCAGGAAATTAGAATGCGACACGGTTTGTAGAAAATGTGGTTCAAACAGTGAAAGGAGTGACATAAAGACGCAAGTAAAGTTCGTACAGAAGAGGTAGAGCTAGCGAACCATCCGTGCCATTTCTTGAGTGTTTTTTGGTACGAGTCACCACAAGCTTGTGACATTGACCAGTCTTGATGTGCTACCAAGTTGCGGCATAACTCCACTAAGAAATCCATTGCTCTGAAAGAATCAATATATGTTTATCTGTTTCTGAGAAGCAGTTATTTTCGTAAGAAAAGTGTGTATTGTGTTTACATGCCGATATTGTTTACCTGGTTAACCAGAGAAGACCATTGGTACAACTAGACGATCCTTTTGCTGTCCCTGACTCAATTTCACCTTGAACAATGGTGTACAAGTACTTGTACTTGTCTGGATCAGACAAGTAGTTCTTCTCCAACCTCTACAGAAGAGACGGACAAACAATTTTATATTGTAAAACAACAATCCAATGTACAGAGGTCGTGACGCAGGTACAGGACATTTTATCTACACTATCAGAGTTACACATTACTAGGTCAGAAGAGTAAGAACTGAGGATTTGTGATCTATGATTACCAAAATCATGGAAACTAGAAGAGAACTTGATATGAACAAAAAGCTTAATTCCTTTTAACATAATCTCTCTTAGAGATTTAAGTTAATTCTTGAAGCTTGTATATTATTAATCATATGAAACCCATATAGGAATACAACTTTATAGAATACGGAAACCTCTTATACTAATATGTAAAAAAGAAAACTTCAAAACCAATTATTAAATAGAAATTACCCAAACTTTTAATGTAAAATATACTAATCTATCTAACGATAGTCACGTATCAAAACTTTACCGTTATGTTGCCACTAATGTCAGATTTCACGATAGTCATAGCAGCTCCAAACTTATCTGGGAAAACAGAAACCAAAAAAATAAATGAAGTCAGCTAAAAAGTAAACAGAACAAGATATACACGTGAGCTTATATTGCTGAAGAACAATGAACAATCATCCAAAAATGTCAGAATCGTAGGAAGCATTTAGAAAGCAGAAAAGTATAATCCTTTTGTTACCTAAAACAGGGAAGAGGGTCTTGCAGAGGTCAAGAAAAGGCATAGTAAGCATCTCGCCTTGTTCAGATTTGACATGCTTCATTCCTTCCAAACAAGGCGTGAACACAGTCCCTTCCATTTTCCAACTCTTGACTGAACTGAAAACGAGAACAAAAGAGGAAATCTCAGATATTATTATTACATTTCCATGTTTAGACACAACACAGGATAACATGACACAATGGAAAGTCGATGATCCAGTGACCTATCATATCTTCCTCAAAGTTAACAATGAGGACAGTCCACATCAAAAACCCAAAACTCACAAACAATTCACTAAAGGATCTGAAACTAAAAGTCATCAAACTTAAAAACACAGTAACTCAAACACAGAGAAATAAAATGGACCAGAAACACGAAAAAGGAGAAACATCGTACCTTTCTGTCTGAGAATCAAAGAAAAATGTGATCAGATTCTGCTAGAGTCAACGAGGTTTCTTCTTCTTCGCTCTATGGAGTTAAATAAATTTCAAATGATTCTGTTATACTTATACCCCAAACCTTAATGAAGTTTCTAATAATATCCCTAGGATTTATTAATTTGTCAATTACGTCCCATTTCATACGTGAAGACGAAACGGCGCAGTTTCATTGCATTTGAAATGAGAATTTTATATGTAACGTTTGCCGTCAGTAACAAGACATGGCTCTAGTAATTGTATTTGTACTCTGCTTTGAGTCAAAGCCTTTGACGTTGAAGCAACCTTGGATTTACTTTTGGGTTGCTTCGTCTTTTCATTTGAATTCAAATTTATGAACAAATGTTGTGTGTTTGGTTGTAGAACACTAGACTCCGCACATATTGATAGGCTACTGCTAATATGCATGCAGTTAAATGGAGCTGGGAAAATTGGTTGACCAGTGAAATTAGTTAATGGCTGAAGCTGAAATAGATTTTGCCCTAGACGTAAGTTTGTATGTTTGTGTACGTTGAAATATGTTGTATAAATAGTTTCAAAGTCTTAAGTATATTTAATTTTGTATAAGTATAAATATTTGATTATTTATATTTTAGTAAGATATGCGTTTATATGATAATTAAAAACATGTTAATGTATTTATATAAATCAGAAACGATCATCACCAAAGTTTTAATTGGATAAGATGAAGAAGTATATTAGTTTCTATAATTTTAAATTTGTAATATATATCAAAAATTACTTTAGTGTAGTGGTTAGTGTAACCTTTTAAATGGATATCAAGACAGATATTCGAGTCTTAAAACGAATATATTAAAAAAAAATAGATTTAAGTATGTTTGGTTAATTTTTTGAATTATAATTGAGCTAAAGTCATATTTAATATTGACTGTTTGTATGGTATTTTGATTTGTTCGGATTGTATTTGACACGAATAAAATTGTTAGGGTTTAAATCCACACTTTCCCATCTCTTAGATATTAAATCGAACATTTGAATCAACTTGAGGGCACACTATCTTAACAGAGACGTCTTTTCTATAAAGTCATATATAAAGTCCCAAAGTTTTGTTAGACGCACTATCTTTCTCTCTATATTTGCTTGTTCTAGCTCTTTAATTCAAGGAAGCAGAGAGAAAATCCATTAACCAACTTCAGAACCAGCAGCCATTGTGAGCATCAATCAAGTATTATAGCAATTTTTGCCGACCATGATACCCGAAGCTGACGAAGTTTAACCGCTGCAGAAACTGAAGAAGACGAATGCTCAGCCACTGTGGTTTTCTTAGTATTAAAAATGAGGTTTTGAGTTAGAGATGCATGAATTAGAACACAGACACAAATGAAAGCTTTGAGGAAAATGTACCAAATGGATACAAACTGGAGAGAAGTGGAAATGCAACAATGATAAGTTTCCAGGTCTGAGAAATACAACTTTGACAACAATGCCATTAAAGTAAAAAAAGAACATAAAACCAAACCACGTTTAAGAACTGAGAGGATACACTCACACACATATGACATACGCAACGGGGCTTCGGAGCCTCATTCATCAACTTCATTCCTGTTCATGTCTCGGAAACTCTCTGTGGCAGCTTTCGGCAGCTTTCGGCAGTGTTCGACAACAATTTTTTTCAGGGATGGAAGAGTTGGAGGATTTGAGCATATTCTCTTTAATTCATCCAAACCCCTTAAACTGAAGGATTCTAGCTTCTGAAAGGGAACCATCATATCAGGACGCATTCCCTTCTCCTTATTTATTATTTCTTCTAGGCTTCCTGAATATGCCACCTCTAGATGCTTGAGATTTGGAGCAAACAATAACCAGCTCAATTCTTTCGGACCTTCCAAACTGCGTAAAAAAATACTTGAGAGGTGCTTGAAGCATGGAGAACTGTTACATGGAAGATCTTCCTTCTCTTTGCTTTTCCAGTCTATCTTTATCTCTGAGATTCTGGACAACTCAATATCAAGTTGTCGAAGACCACCCAGAGCTACCGTGTTAAATGTTACAACCTCGGCGGACAAATTGATAATCCAAAGGCGTTGAACACACCTCGCCAATCGCTCAACTCTTTGGATACTTTCCAACATTAAAGCATCTACCACGCTTCCTGTTAAAATCTTCAAGTGCTCTAAAAGTTGAAGCTCTTCAATTGAACTTGCATCAATAAAAACAGGAGAACGATATAGTTTCAACACCTGAAGATTTGGTAAGCTTGTTCCTATCCCATCAATGCTGTCAAGCCAGGTAAACTCCAGGTCTAGGCTTATTAGTTTCCTCAACCTCTTCAAACCAACCGATAACGAACTTATACTTGTGTGTGATAAATTGAGGTATCGCAAGGAAGTCAAGCTGTGAATTCCTTCCGGCAATTCACTAAGATCACGGTTACGCGAAAGATCCAAGACGACAAGGGCTGGCATAAACTTAAAGAATTTATCCGATATACCCTCCAACTTGTTATCCCCGAGAAATAGAGTCGAAAGGTTGGGGCATTTGGGAGAGCAAGATACCTGTTCAATTTGATTACTCATCAATGAGATCCTTCTCAAAACTGACCAGTTGGTGTCCTTTGGTATAAAGCTTAGCTTCACACCAGTTTTGACGCACTGTTTTTCTTCCTCTTTTCCTATCCAAAGAGCCATTTCACGTAGCACATCATGCATTTTCACAGCGGGTGTGAATTCTTTTTCGAACTCCATCAATAGATGCGCACGAACTAACGAACCAATTATAACATGACCTTGGTTGTTACTTCCATCTTCATCTCTCTTTCCATTTATAAATCCTTCGTTGATCCAATACTCTATCAACTCCTCCTTCTTTATTTCATAATCTTCCGGGAACAAAGAACAGTATAGGAAGCATGATTTCACCTTTTCATTCTCTAAACCATCATAGCTGAACTTCAAAACTGAAAGAATCTTTTCTTCCATAACTCGAAACTCGTGGTGGCTAGACGTATTGAGAACATGAATTGCATCACGCCATTCGTGTACATCCTCTTTACATGACATGGCTTTGCCAATCACATTGAGTGCAAGCGGCAAGCCATAACATTTTTCACAAATTTGTTTTGCAAGTGTGGGAATATCTGGATGCCGCTTTAATGAGACTTCTCCAACTACATTTTGAAACAGTTCCCACGCTTTATTCGTTGACAAACAATTAAGTTTTAGCTCATCATCAGCTTCCATGTATCTGCAAACTTCCTTTGAGCGAGTGGTGAAAACTATCTTCGATCCATTATTTTCTTGAGTTGGACGTGGAACTCCAATCTTGTTCAAATCGACCTCGCTCCACAGATCATCTAATAGCAGTATAAATTTCTTTTTTCCTAGGATTTTGTGTATGGAAGCTGCTTTCTCCTCCTCTGTTTGATTTTCCCATTCCTTGTCAACACGTAATTTTCCTAGAATCTGATTCCGAATGCCCTTGTATTGCAAATCTTTAGAGACCACAACCCATATCACAACATCAAGTTCATTCACCTCTTCGTCGAATTTGTTGTTGATACGAGCTAAGAGGGTTGTTTTCCCAACTCCCCCCATGCCATAAATACCTAAAGTTCTTCCTTCAGGTTTCATGATGCTGTCCCATGCCTTTCCAACCATTGAATCCAAACCTATTGTTGTTTGGATCTCTTTCTTCACCACCTTTGGTGCAGGTCTTTTTCCGGCCAACTCTTCAAAAACTCCTTCAGATAGAAGCTCTTTAACTTCTTCCAACTTCTTCCATACGTCTTTACCATACTTACAGCTTGATATGCATTTTTTGGAAAAATATCCAAAAATACACAATCTTTTGATTTCAGTTGGTTTATCCTTAAGCAGATCACTGACCTGAGAGTCAATACTTGCTACCCTTGACAACCATCCTTCTACTTGAGCAAGCCGCACCAAACCTTTATCTTCTTCAATGGAAACTCTTGTTAACAGATCATCTCGACTTTCTCTAAGTTTTTGCATAGCTGTCTCCAGAGCGCCAAGATTAGCCTTCATCATGTGAATGTAATTTCTATCACCAAATAAACGGCTGCAGGTTTGATTCAGCGCTTGATCACATGGTATATCTACTGATATACAGCCTCCCATCTTTGCTCAAACTTTTAGAATGAAACCAAAACCAAACTCACTATTTTGATTAATGAACAAGAGAAAGAGGAAAACACCAATAATTTTGATTGACTTAGGAGAAAAGCCACCAGCAAAGACCAATAACTCTATACCAATAATTCATAAACAATAATAATGAAGAACACTTGGATTATATTAACATGAGATGAGGTACAACAGCCAGACTGTATTAACCACTTGTGGACTTAAGTTTAATTCCTTTTTGTCATCTAATTAACATGAGATGAGGTACAACAGCTTATATATTTATATTAACCACTAGTGGACTTTAATTTAATACTTTATGTCATCTAATAGATAATATTAACATTAGATGAGGTACAACAGCCAGATTATATTAACCACTCGTGGACTTTCATTAAGATTTGGGATTTTACGTTCCAATCGAATTTGTTATGTTTTTTTTTCAGAGCAATTTAGTGTAACGAAATGTGAATTTGCCTTGGTTGCAGTGCAGAATTGAATCAACATCGTTGAATATCACCCACTACTTTTAGATATTTCAAAAAAAAAAGATGATTACTTGCACTATAAGATATGTACTATGTATATATAACTAGATTTGGACCCGTTGGCTTTATTTGATATTTTAATTTAATAAAAATATTAAAAAATCATTTTATTATTGTTTTAAAATTGTTTTTGTATATGTTATGTGAAATTTATTTTATAGTTAAGAACTCGTTTTCACACATAAGTTTCAGTTAATATTTGTTAGAGCTAGAAAAACATCCAAACGTAAAAATTTAAACCGGATCTAACCCAAAATAATAATTACAATGAAATAAAAAGGAATTTGGAAGTTAAATAAGACTAAGAAGCAGTGACAACATTATACATGTTCTTATTTACTAATTTAATGTTTTGTTAAACTTGTTCGATGTTAAATAATTTTCTTGTTTCATGATTTATTAATGATATATTTTCATAATAACATTTTAATTAAAATGAATTATAAACTACTACAAAATAAAAATAAAAAAATGTAATAAGATAATGATGAGCAATTTTATGTACGGTGACAATAATAATAATCAATTTTTTATGAGCAAAAATGAAAATATATATATCAAACATGTGTTTGATTTTCGTATAACCAAACACATAAATATCAATCACGACAACATCCTAAGTTTTGATTTTTATTAATTTAATAGCTTTATCATCATACTTATCATCAAATTCTTTTTTTTTTAAACTATTAAATACGTATGTTTACTTTTGTTAAGATTTTTTTTCAAAAGGAAAATAATGTATTTTATAAATCTCGTTTTTATTTACAATAAAAAAAGGAAAACTATCAAATAATTTTAATATGTTTATTTAGGATTATAAAAAAGGAAAAGTATTATCATATAAAATTTGGGGAAATTACATGTTTACCACTTTCTTGGTACTACTTTTCATTTTTACAACCACTAAGGAGATATTTTCAAAAATACCTTCTTCATTAAGTGGTAAAAGACTCTTATGCATCTGTTATTTATATATAATAATGATAAATCATTATTTAAATAAAAAATAAATAAATAAAAAAAATAAAAAAAATAAAAAAATAAAAAAATAAAAAAAAAGTAAATTTTTTTTTATATTTTCGAATTATACTTTTTCAAAGTCGAACTTTTTATAATTTTGTTTTTTTTGAAATTATTTTTTTCGAACTTTTTTTTATTTTTTTTTCAAATTTCTTTTTGAAAAACGAAAATTATGTTTGAAACTATTTTTAAAAAAAATTAAGTATTTATTTATATATTTATTAGAATCCTAAATTTTACATTCCAAAAACTCTACCCCACCCCTCAACTCTAAACCCTAAGTCTATATTAGTTAACCCTAAATGTATAATTGTCTTTTACCCTTCATTAAAAGTGAGGGTAAAAATGGTTAGTGTAAACATGAAAAGTGGTACTATGAATGTGCTATTTGTGGTAATTTCCCATAAAATTTTACAATTATCTTCTGTTTAGAATTTCAGAAAAATCTTATTGCTATCAAATAATTATATTTAGTTACTATTAAATAATTTTAAAGTATGATATTTACAGTTCATCAATACTATTCTTACACTTCATTTTTAACTAAATAATTTTTAATATTATGTTCATCATCAAATTTTCTACACTATCAAATAAATTCTTACAATTTTCATTTGGTTAGGAATTAAAAAATATGATACAAATCTCTTTTGTTTAGGATTTTTTTTTAAGGAAAAGAACTATCAAATATTTTATTACAGTTTTAGGGTGTTATAAAAGAAAATTAAAATTACATAATCTTTTATAATTATTTTGTTCTGGGATTTAGAAAATAAAAATACT
Organism: Brassica napus; assembly: GCF_020379485.1. NCBI lineage: Eukaryota > Viridiplantae > Streptophyta > Magnoliopsida > Brassicales > Brassicaceae > Brassica > Brassica napus. Next base: position 1,518,164 of record NC_063439.1, on the reverse strand, counting down.
ACCAAATAATTATTTCTAGCAAATATTAACTATTTTTAAAACTTGCTATTTTCAAAATTGGTTTTCTCAATATCACTAATATTTTTAATTAAATATTTTCAGTATCATATTATTTTCAAAATTCGTTTTCTCAACATCACTAATAGTTTTAATTAAATATTTTCATTATATATTTATCATTAAGTTTTAAAAGTAAAACTTACTTTTACAATTCTATTTGGTCATGATTTAAAAGGAAAACCAAATTTTATTTGGTTAAGATTAAAAGAGGAAAAAGTTATTTTTCAAAATTTTTTTATTTAGGATTTTAGGAAAAAAAATTATTTTCACATAATGATAGATTTTTATTAATACATCACAATGTTTTTTTTGGTACAAATGTCACAATCATATCAAGTGAAATATTTGAAGTTATTTTTGGTTTATAATTTTTAACAAAAAATTATCTATTAAAAAGAATAGTTAGTTATTTATAAGAAATAAGTTACTTTAAATTTTTTAAAGGAAAATTCCAACTATAATTCGTTCTTTTTTTATGATTTTTATACAACTAATATATTTTCAATAAAAAAGTTATGTTTAGTTAATTATATATTGTGTCTTATACATACAAACATATATTCTTCATATTTACGCATACTTATATACGATAAAAACATCATAATTTAAAAAAACTTGTGTTAGCATCATAAGATGTAATAAAGATGATAAAAAAATTGAGTATTTTAAAGAAATTAAAAGAAAATACTCAGATAATATTTTTCTTGTCAATACTATTTTTGTGAAAATAATATGAGAAATCTTAAACCTAAATATATATGTGAAAATAATATTTATTTTGGTTTATATTTTTGTAGCATACATTTATCTGTAAAAAAGGAAAGTTAGTTATTTATATGAAAATAATAAGAGTACTTTTACATTTTTATTTTCCTAGGTTTTAAAAAAGGAATATCACTTATTTTATACTTAGTTTTTCTATTTGATTTTTATTAAATATTTTTGTGTACTTGTAGGATTTTATAATTCGTTTTTATTTATTTTTTTAAATTGATATTTTCTCTTATAATATCTTTCTTTAGTATCTTTAAAATGAAAAATATACAAAATATTTTAAAAAGAAAAAAATACTTTAATGTAGCTTTTTACAATTATTCTTTGTTTATAGAATTTTCAAAAATTAAATTTACTATCAAATATTTTTAAAAGATTGTAAAAAGAGCCATACAAAAATAATTGTAAAAAGCTATGTGATAGTAATATTCTATTTCTTAACTCCTAAAAAGAATAATAAACTATATTTTGTAATAATTTTCCTTTTCTAGTGTCCAAAAAATGTAATAATAATTTTCTTTTTCTAAATATTTTTAAATCCTAATAAAAGAGAATTGTAACATATTTTTGACACATGTCACAATCTTCATAAATTAATTGACACATGTCGCAATCATATTAATTAACAACTTTGAAGAACCAAGTTTTATATAATAAGATACAGATTTTTCTATTCTTTAAATATTTTTATTAATAAAAACTCATTAAGTTATTTAAAAATAAAAAAAAACTCGTTTAGACCAGACACAACACAGATAATGGTTCTAGGACAGAAACTAGGTTCAACAACACTAGCAGCTTCAACTGTCCTTAGAATACCAAACACACCACTCAACACAACCATACCTAACACAATTACAAGCTCATATCAAGAAGGTTTAGGATTAGCTTAAAACCAAGGAACTTGGACTGGTTCCTTGAGCCTCTATGGTAATGGGTCATGAATCTGGTGGATAAGAGACTGGGTCGTCACACAACACTTTCTCCTTGTGTTCATAACCTGCTTCTTGAAACCACCACACAAAAAGTTCCACCTTTCATCACCTTCCAAGTCACCAACTTCAGGAACAATGAGAAAGCTTTCTTCTTGAAAGGTTTTAGCTTGGAAATGAGTTGATACACACCTTTAATGGACATGATAGAAGAAGAACGACCAAGAGACACCACCATAGCTTCAAACACTTTCTTTTTGAAGCGAGAGAACCGGCTGGACATCTTCAATGGTTTGGATCTGAGATGTGGCTAGGCTTGTGATGGATTTGCGGAAGCTTTGTGATTTTCAGGAGCTTGAGAGATCTGATAACATGTGAGAATAGACATATTATGGTGTGTGAGTGGTGTTTAGAACAGAGTGGTTGGATTTAAAGAGAAAAGAATGAAGAGAGAGTGAGAATTATAGAGACTGCTATGGAGAAAAAGAAAGATTATATGAGAGTATAATAGACTTGAGAATGGTGAAGAGGAAAGGGGAATTCCCCCATTCAGCTTAGAATCAAGTATAATGAAGAACTCCTCAATTCTTGGATCTGAAAAATATTATTACAATAGATTATAAAGAAGAAGAAAATAAACTAGAACTGTGTTACACAAGAAGCCAAACACACTTGGATTACTCGTAGTTGTTTAAGTACTGTTCATGCTGGTAGACTTGCTTGTTTCTCTTTGGCAAGTTTTGTTTGTTTCTCTTTGGCAAGCCTTGCTTGTTTCTTTTTGGCAGGTTTTGCTAACATTAACTTTGGCATATTTTGCTGGATAATTTCTTCTTCATTCCAACATGTTTTATGAAGGCATGCTTACAAGGCAGAGAGACAGAGAGAAAGGGAGGTCGCTGTGTCCTTATCCTTCTGTTTCGATCACCAGAGCACCGTGTTGATGTCCCTTTTGTGTGTGTGTTTCTGCAGTTATACTTCTTCAAACAAGGCTCTTAATTCTATTGAAGAAGTTGACCCACATATACAGCTGGTGGGATGGATGACTCCTCTACATCAGGAGAAGTCAGGAGAGACAAAAAGAAAAATTTACACTTATTATAAGTTATGTATCAAGACAAAAAGAAGAGAATCAGGAGAATGTCAATTTACTAAGTTGACATAGAAACATTTGCTACACTTATAATAACAAGCTTTTTTCACATAAATTAAGGAGCTTTGGATCATCAAGATGAAAGACGTTGCAGGAGCTGTAGAAAAGGAGATGAAGGTGTGATAGATATAATAACACCTGAGGAGTCACTGTAATCTGAAAGCATCGATTTGAAGTATCAAGCCCACTTTCACTAGAATGAATATTTCTATCACACAATACAATAGTAAAGAAGAACTCAATGCTCTCACCAGCTCAAAATGAATAGACAAAGAAACTAAAATCTTAAAAAGGCAAAAAACAATAAAACACCTTTAAAGTCATCAGCAAGTATAGATTCAAGAGCTTCAGTCTCCATCTCCGGTTCCTACTACATAGAGAACATAACGCAAATCTAATCAATACGAATCCAGTTGCCCTCCCGTGGATTCACAGATACTTAGAGCACCTCAAATGGGAGGTTCTACCCATTGGAGTTCTAAAGATTCATATGTGTGTAAGTATATGTTGTATATGTGTATGTATTGGGATCTATTATTTTGTGGAGAACCCCACCTTTAAGGTTCTAAAAACTTTGTTTTAAGAACTTTAAGGATGGAGTTCTCCACAAAATAATGGACCTCACACATACATACACATATATAACATATATTTATACACATATGAATCTTTAGAACTCCAATGGGTAGAACCTCCATTGGAGGTGCTCTTAGAGCATGAATAATGAGGAGTTTTTAGCGGAATATAAGAAAATATTTCTTAACTTTTAACTAAAAAAACTAAGAACCGGCTCTTAACTTTTTTAGTTAAAAGTTAAGAGATGATTTCTTAAATTCCGCTAAAAACTATACTCTAAGAACCCTCTATTAATTATGTTCTTAGCTTTCCAATGATAAAAGATTCGGTGGTTAAACAAAGAAAGTATGAAACCTTTTGTTAAGGGGTTTGATCATACTAACCTGTCATGATGTCCTAAATTTGACAGCTTCGTTTGTGAAAGCTTAGATATCGTCTGAATAACGAACTTCACCTCGTGCGACCTGTGAAATATCAAACAAAATTTCACATTATAAATTAAACAAAAAAAGTCTAATATATAAAAAGTTGTCCCAACAATTGGTAACCTTTAAGCTTATCCAACATGGCCTCCGTTAGGCCTGGGCAAATAAACCGAATCCGATAACCCGAACCGAATCCGATCCGATAAAAATGAATCCGAACCGATCCGAACCCGATGTAAATACCGAATGGATCTTGTTTTGTGGTATTTTGGGTTATGGGTATTATCCGAACCGAACCCGAATCTAAATGGATATCCGATAGAACCCGAAACATTTAAAACCTCGAAAAGATCTTATACCAAACATGATCTCAATTCCTAATATGTATCCAAAATACACTAAGAAATATTGAACATCTAAAATACTTATCTATTACATGAAGGTTGGTGGTTCTATTACATGAATGTTGGTGGTTCTATTGCATGAAGGTTGATGGTTGAAGTTGGCCGTTGAATCTTTAAGTATTTAGATTTAGATTTTGTTTTCGTTAAACAATGTTTCTCATTTCATGAGAACTTGGTTTTCGTTTTATGCTTTTATTTATTTGGTTTTCTTTTTATCAGTAAATATGTTTACTTTTCGTTTGATTTTGAATGATCAAGGTTGATGTTCCTTATTTTTGAATCGATTTTACTTAACTTTTGGTTACAAAATAGGTACAAATCAGATATTTTAAAATTGAAGAACCGATTTTACTCATGTTTTAGTTCTAAAATAGGTAAAAATCAGGTACTTTTAAACCGAAAAACCAATTGGGACCCGAACCCGAAAGTATATTGGGTTGTGCCGGTTCTTTGAAGATTTACTAACCCCGACCCGAACCCGATAGCACCCGAACCGGTCCCGAACCGAACTTTCATATAATCCGAATGGGGCTGATTTTGATAAACCCGAAAAACCGAAACCCGAATGGATAAAACCGAAACCCGATTGGGACCCCGAATGCCCAGGCCTAGCCTCCGTGGCTAAGCGCGACTTTTACGATCCCCAAAAACGGCGTCGTTTTCTAGTTTCTGTGATTTTAAAGATCCCAAACGGCGTCGTTCGATTTCAACTGTCGTTTTTTTTCTTTCATTTTTTTACAAAACTAAAGGTCTTTCCTTTTCATTTTTCTCTCTCCCCTGAGCACCTCTCTCTCCTTCGATCCCGCTTGCGTTTCTTCGCCGGAGCAAAAACCCATCTCACAATCCAAATAAAGCGTCGTTGCAACTCCATCGGCTGATCGATATCAACACTCTTCGATCTGAATTGTCTGTTGCAAAGATGTCGAGATTCAGAGACAGAACAGAGGATTTCAAGGACTCTGTTCGCAAATCCGCTATCTCTGATGGCTACACCGAGGTATACAACTCCCCCTTGATTCCATCTCCCATCGAATCGTATTCGTTAAGAATCATAATTTTGATCTGAATCTGTTTTGTATTTGTGTGTGGAAAGGCTAAAGTGGCATCGACGATGGCGTCTTTTATCATACATAAGCCAAAGGAGAGGTCTCCTTTCACCAGGGCTGCTCTCAAAACGGTAACTTTTAATTGATTCAAATCATTACTAGTTTAGTTTGCATTTCATTGAATGATGATGTTTTGTGTGATAGCTGGAAAGCATCAAGGAGTTGGATCAGTTTATGATGAAGCATCGTAAGGACTATGTTGATATGCACCGCACTACTGAACATGAAAAGGATAGCATTGAACAAGAAGTAAGTAGTCATCTCAGCTTGGCCTTAGATCATATAATATATGATTTTCCATGAACTTTGTTGTGTAACAACATATGGATGATGAGTGTGCGTTGCTTCAGAGGGTAATGTGGACTGTTAAGGAGGGAGTTACTATATTGTGACATCTAGGAATTTAAATCGTACATTCTTATTTATCTTGTTTGATTGGTTACTATGTGTTGTGTTCTGTGTTTAAAATGGCGCATGGCGCACCAAGGCGAGACGTGCCGAGCCTTGCGCCTCGCGCCATGGCGCAATATGGCGCTCGCCTTGAAGAAAATTTTAGTTACGTCTTGTTTTGTTTTGTATTGGAGAAGAAACTTAGAGAACACTTATGCAATGATTGATATACTAAATTTAAATAAGATGCAAGCTTTATTATACTAGAGAGTTCTAACCTTAAGCAAAAAACCTTGAGATCTAGATCTATGTTTATGTAACTTCTCTTTTATAAAGCTAGGGTTTGGCGTTTAAGTTTCCCCGGTTAAGTTTTTTTAAAGTCTAAGGTTTAATTTTTTTTTTTTTGAGCAAAAAAGTCTAAGGTTTAATTATTAATTAAGGCTTATATGGTTTAGATACGGTTTACATTAATCTCGCCTTACGCTCGCCTTTGCCATGCTCGCCTTCTCGACAAGGCACCCATGGCGCGCGCCTTAGGGAACCCACCCTCGCCTAGGTGGTACATGGCGACAGAGCCATCGCCTGAGTGCGCCTTGCGCCATGGCGCAAAAGGCGAGCGCCATTTTAAACTTGTGTTACATGGACATTCATCATCTCGCCTTACAACTTGTGTTATATCATCAACATCTTTCCTGTAGATAGCATTGAACAAAAGTAAGTCATATGAGCTAGGCTTGACCATAATATTTAATTTTGGGATTTTACGTATGGAACTATGTATTTTTAAGAAAAGTGCCATCTCACATTAATAAAACTCAAGATGATGAATGTCCATTGCCTTGGAAGATAATGAGGGAGTTACTAGATTGTTATTTCGAGGAATTTGGATCTCTGCTTTGTTGTTTGAGTGGTAACTATGTGTTATGTAATATCATCAAACCCTTTCTTGCAGATTACTTCTTTTATTAAAGCATGCAAAGAACAGATCGATGTACTCAAAAACAGCATTAGAAACGAAGAAGCAAACTCCAAAGGATGGCTTGGCCTCGCAGCTGATAACTTCAATGCTGATACTATAGCACACAAACATGGAGTGGTATGAATATGCACCAATGTAGTAAGCCAAATTTGTTTTTATTTAATAATCACTCGGAGTTTGTGTAGATGTAATGGTAGAGTTTATGGCTGCAGGTTTTGATTCTGAGCGAGAAGCTACATTCAGTCACTGCACAGTTTGACCAGCTTAGAGCTACTCGTTTCCAAGATATTATTAACCGAGCTATGCCTAGAAGAAAACCCAAGAGGATCACGAAGGAAGCTAGTCCAGTTAATGCAACTCTAGCAAATCCGGAGCCCATAGAACCCAATGAAATTCAGGCCCAGCCTCGTAGATTACAACAACAACAGCTTCTAGACGATGAAACACAAGCCCTTCAAGTAACAAGCCAACAACTCTATCTGGTCTTCAAAAGCTTTCATGAGTTTTGTACTTGTGCTAAACCTTGAATGCTTGTCATTCTTGCAGGTAGAGCTGAGTAATCTTTTAGATGGCGCTAGGCAGACGGAGACTAAGATGGTGGAGATGTCTGCATTGAACCACTTGATGGCAACTCATGTTCTGCAACAAGCCCAACAGATTGAAGTTTTATATGACCAGGTTTGGATTTATTAACTCCTCTCAAGCCCTCATGTCAACGCCTCTCTTTGCTACCATAAAGTTGGATCCGGATGCTATTTTTATATTCAGTTCTTCTCCTTGTGGCATTCAGCTAGAGTAGAATAGACACAGCAAAGAAACTTTGCTCTTTAATTTAGTGTTAGAAAGGCAACACTTACTGTTTTCAGCTATGTTAAGATGCTTAAACCCCATTTCTATGACTGAACCGACTTCAGACATCTTATGACTTGTGTGTGTGTATATACCTTGTGGTCTGTTTCTCACTCAGCTTGACACTAAAAATGCAGGCTGTTGAGGCAACCAAGAACGTGGAGCTTGGAAACAAAGAGCTTTCTCAAGCAATCCAGCGTAACAGCAGCAGCAGAACCTTTCTCTTGCTGTTTTTCTTCGTCCTTACTTTCTCTGTCTTGTTCTTAGATTGGTACAGTTAGAGACACCATTCCAACTCGAACAAAACCCACACAGTTTGTGTAGTTTTTGATTGTTATGAAAATTTGGAGAGATGTTTGATGTTAAAACAAAAAAAGTATGAAACTTTGGAAGTGATTTTGGTAGAAGTCACCGTCATTATTACTAAAGTTGACACCTTTGAGATGTCTGAACACATAACTCACGGTTTGTTTGACTCGTGGCCAGAGAGGGTGACGTAATTAGAGATAGATAACCTAAAAATGGGAGGACAAAGTTTCCTAAAACGGTGTCGTTCGTTACTGTAGTTAAGAGTCTCTCACCTTGGATGTGCTTTTTGACCTCCTCCTCTCTCTCCCTCCATCCAAAAGAAGCTCTTTTCTCTCTCCTCTTCTGCCTTCTCCAAACCGCCGGAGCAAAAACCAAAACAAAAAAGCTGTCTGAACTCATAAAGAAACTTACTCTACATTGAAAAGAAACGCAGCTCAAATGAGTATCTGGATCTCTGGTTCTTCGGTACGGCTTCTCTTCCCAGATCTCTTTCTCTCTCAGCTTAGCCATTGTTCTTCAAGTTGTGAGCTTGTGGGTGCATGTTGTGCTGTCTTTAATGTTTTCCACTGGTCTTTGTTGGTTGCAGGATTCAAGAAAGGAGCATACTTTTGTCTAATGATAGATAGTTACTTCACTGAGATTTTCAAATTATAAAGTTTTGATTTTTATTGTTAGGTCAATTCGAAAGTTTGCCTTTTTCTTGGTTTGAGTTCTTTTTGAGTGTCTTGTTGTGTAATGGAGAGTAATGATGACCAAAACCTGAAGGCTATTAATGCTTCAGTAGGAAGATTGGTCTGGGTTCGTCTCCGTAACGGTTCTTGGTGGCCAGGACAGACTCTGCTTCATGAGGAAGTTCCTGAAAGCTCTCTGCTTTCTCCAAAACTCGGCACTCCTATAAAGCTTCTAGGTCGTGATGATGTTGGCATGTGAGTCTCTCTTGTCCATTATCTTAGTCTCTCTTGTTCTTGATTGCTGGCTAAAAGTGTGTATTTTGTTTCTTATGAATCTCCAGTGATTGGTATGTACTTGAAAAGTCCAAGAGCGTGAAGGCGTTTCGTTGTGGAGAGTATGATGCTCACATTGAGAAAGCAAAGGCTTCTGCTGCTGCAGCGAGGGCTAGTAGTAAGAAGACTGTCAAATGTACTCGCCGAGAGAATGCCATTATCAGTGCCTTAGAGATTGAGAATGCACATCTTGCAAAAGAAGACCATCCAGACAATAATTTGTGTAGTGAGGAGGAAGATGATGAGGTTACAGAATCTGAAGATAGAGGAGAAGCTGAAGATGAACTTGAGCTATTGCAATCTAGTATGTCTTCCCAAGAAATGGTGAAGGTGGAGCCAAAGAGAAGAAGAACACCGAATGACTCTGAAGAAGATGGGACTGAAGGAAACAAGCGAATGAGAGGGCTTGAGGACATTGGAAAAGAACATGTGGGTGCTACTGTCTTGCATAGGCAAGAAATGGGTTCAATCTGTGATGTAAACCTCAGTAATGGCTATATTGTTTCCAATGGGTACAAGGCATGCTCACCGTTGTCACTGAAAATAAAAAGGTCCCAAGTCACTAACGGTAGTGAGTGCTCTAAAAGGAAAAACCGAAGCCGGCAACTGACAAAGGTGTTAGAGTGTACAGCTATGGTCTGTGTCCCTGGTACCTCTGACCAGCTTGTCACATCTGGATTGGAGCCTGTTGAATCCATGAAGAGTGTATCTGTTGTAATCAACAATAACTCAGATAGCACTGGGGTCTCATGCGAGAATGCTCCTGAGAATGTTGTTGGAGACTCACATAACAACAAGGCAAAAGACAGTGAAACTTCCAGCGTATCAGTTTCAGCGGAAGACGCTGTGCAGTTATACGATGTTCCATTAACTGAAGGAGAAGCAAAACACTCTGCAGGTATCAATGGTTTTAAACCTTGTTTAAGTGCTATGTTTATGTTTGTACAGCTCTAGCTCCAAGAATCTACATGCTTTCACTGCTGTGAAGTAAAGAATTAAAAGTTTACTATTCTCTTCAAGTTGGTTTTGCCACATCATTAGATCATTGTCTGCAAAAACCAGTAGCTTAGATGTTTTCTAATATTTAACTTGCTTCTGCAATGTTATCTGCTTTTATTGTGTGTTTCTCCACCTTCTTAGTATCCATAGGTTTAATATCTTTTTTTTTTGGTGGTTTGTGAACATTGTCACTTTTAGGTTTTCCAGCAGCTTGCACCATTTCCTCATCAAGGGCAGCTCTTGTTTCCGCCTTGACAAGGCGGTGTAGTCATGATGTGTCTGTTAAGAAAGAGGCAAGAAATGGATCAGCTTTTGCAAATCCACCAGATACACAACTTGTCATCTGGAACTCGAACGGGATTGAGAAGAGCACTTCTAAGTGGAAGCTAAAAGGAAAGAGGAACTCAAGGCAGAGGAGTAAGAAACAAGAAGCGAGAAGTGGTGTGTACAGCGAGGAAGCTAATAATAACAGGCCACTGCTTCTTCCTGCGCTGTTCGAAGTGAAGATTGAAGTAAGAGCTAGCTGTAACAAACCACGAGTTCCACTGGTTTCTCGTATGAGTAAACTGAACGGTAAAGCTATTGTGGGGCATCCTGTAAGTGTTGAAGCCTTGGAAGAAAGCTACTACAACGGTATGGTGATGTCTCAAGCTGTTGTAAAGGCAAAGTCATTGTCTAAAAAGAAGAGCAACAAGAGGAAAACAACTGGTCCTTTTGGAAAGTCATCGAAGTCAAAGAAGAAATCGTCTTCCCTATCGGTAAAGACAAGAAGGCTCTCTACTCTGACGGAAAGAAGCAAGAAGCAGACAATAGAAAAGCTAAAGGAAACGGTTGTGGCTTGTATACCGTTGAAAGTAGTGTTTAGTAGGATAAACCAAGTGTTGAAAGGCTCAGCAAGACAAACACAACACCGAGCATTGCCATCTGCTGTCAAAACATGAGAGATATGTGGCTTTTACTTCTTTTTTTTTCTGTTTGTTTCCACTTTCATAGATCTGTAATAGGCTGCTTTAGGAGTGAACCATCACTGATGGGTTTTGCTGTTTTGGGTACACAAAGACTGAGACTTTTGAGTCATTCAGTGAGAGTCAAAACATGGGCAAATGTACATATAGCAGTAGTTAATGGTTGAGATGTAAAACTGAGAGATTTAGAGGTTGAAGAGATGAGATTACTGCTTAGAGAGGATTTGCTTGTTTCAGTTTATTAACTCAACATTGTTTGTTTTTGAACTTTCAAGTTCTTGTTCTGTGGTTTATCTTAGAATCTCAGTTCCTTAACATTGTTCTTAATTATTTAAGAGAGAATGAAAAATTCAAACCTTTTGTTCTTTAGAGAATCAGCAGTGGAAAAGTTGACTCTATGTGCGTCACTTGATATAGGCCTTTTGTTTTGCTTCTTGTTTTTTTTCAACATAGTGGATATCACTTTCAACATCGTGTCATCAAGATCAAACTTACTTAATATTCTGCAATTTATACAATTTAAAATAGAAAAAAAATAACTGCAAGAGGACAAAAATATAAATATAATACGTTGAACACGTTTTACATGTGCGTTTGTAGCAGCAGTTTGTATCTACAATAAATGGACCGGCCAACAAATTCAATTAAAACCATTCAATCTGTTTTGTTTTTTCTTTCTGTTCACGTGTCACACTTACCTAAAATGAAACTAAAATAATGAAATGATTTTTCCAAACAGAAGAAAAAGGATGTTGAAAATCAGAGTACAGTGAAAGTGAAATGCACTCTGTCAAGTGTCAAAGACGTGAGCTTTCTCTTCTTTGTCAACTTTTTTTTTGTTGGGTCAAAAACACGTGCGGAGAATAGTTGAACTGCACTTGTGTTGGCTTCTTTAAACACTTTTTAAGGTTTTTACACTTTGGGTAAAAACTCTTTTCAAACAGCTATCAACTTGATCATATAATCAACCAAAGAATGATTATTTTATGAAACAGACACAGTTTGTGTTTGTGTGGTTAAGCTAGGAAATGACATAATTACTTCTTAAAAAAAAATCCAAAAAATACTTTATCATTCAAAATTTATAAAATAAAAATATTGATTTACATTTTTGGTAACAAAAAAAATACAAAAGATCTATAAAAAGTGAAAGAAATTATTCTGTCATAAAAAATTCTATATTATGATACTATTTTACTGCTACATAAATAATACTCCCTCTGTTTTTTAAAGATGAATGTTCTAGGATTTTCACACTTATTAAGAAATCATATTAAAACTTAGTTATTAATGCATAGTTTTTTGTAATTTTATATTTCTTATATTTTTAAACCAATAGGATTAAAAGAAATGTAATTAATATTTTTGAAACACACAATTTTTCATTATTAGTTAACCAAATATGCTTTGAAAACATAAAAAATACATCTTTTGGAAACAAAATATTTTCCTAGAACATCCATCTTTAGAAAACAGAGGGAGTAACATTTTAACTGCAATAGTTATGTAATAAATAGAGTTATACAGTAATTTATTATTTCAACGTAAAAGATATTACTGTATTGTTAATAAATGCAATATAAAAAATTCTAATGATATTTAATTAAATTTTACTTTTATAATAATTAACTTGATTTTTTCCCTGACCATAATTAACTTGATTATCAATATAAAATTTAATGATAAACTAGATTTATAACAAAAAAAATTATTGAGATCATTGGCATTTCAATATCCCACAAAAATTTATATTATAGTTTTAAAAATTTATTTTGTAACTTTAATTATATTCTTTTGCCATTCTGCAATTAATTGATTATGTAAAGTCATTGTTTTAAAAAAAAAAAGAAAAAAAAAGTCAATTGTTTTTAAAATTCACGTGTTGTCTTTGGCTAACGCTATTTTCGGATTTAAATACCGCTTTTTGCTTCCTGTTTCCCTGCTTCATCATCACGCAGAGAACTCTCTCTCTCTCTCTCTCATCTTTCCTCAATCGCTTGGTTTCTGAACTGAATCGATTGAAGCCATGAGTCTCTGCAAATGGGTTTCCTTTCTTTTAATCATTCACTTACTCAACTCGTCTCAGATTTCATCTTCATCTTCATTAATCTCAAATGGGTTTTCACAAATCCCTCCAAAGTTTCTTGCTTTAGCTAAAAGAAACGATTTTTATGATTGGATGGTTGGGATCAGAAGGAAAATTCACGAGAAGCCGGAGTTGGGTTACGAGGAAGTAGAGACGTCTAAGCTCGTTAGGACAGAGCTGGAGAAGATGGGTGTGTCTTATAAGTACCCAGTTGCTGTTACTGGTGTTGTCGGATACGTTGGAACTGGTCAAGCTCCTTTTGTTGCGTTGAGGGCAGATATGGATGCACTTCCTATGCAGGTAACTGACTTTCACTTGTTTACTTTCATTTACCAAAAAAAAAAAAACATTAAAAGAGTGGTTAACTCACTGTAATTTATTATATGTGCCTTTATTGAGTGGTTAATTCACTGTAATTTAGTTGAGTTTAAGTCTATGTGAAATCTTTCATTGTATTTTTATGAAATTCTATTAAGTCTATGGATGCACTCCCTATGCCAGTAACACTCAAAAGAGTAACATTTGTTCTGTGTTCTTCTCCAAGAAGGTTTTGGTTATATTTGCATGCCTCTATGGAGTAGTTAAATCACTGTAATTTTGTTAATGATTGATTTGTTGAGTTTAATTCTCTGTGAGATCTTTTATTGTATTTCTCTGGACTTAGACTTGGTTTCTAGCATTTGACTCATGGTTGGATCGGGTCACAACCCAATGAAACATTGGCCTTGTCCCCCAAAATTTTTACTGGTTATATGTATTTTAAATGAAAAAATAAATTATGAATTTTTAAAGAATGTTTATAGCCCAAAATCTCAGATCCGGTTCTGATCTGATTTTTAGTTTTATTTTCTTATGTGGGTTGCAATGGCTTGTCTTGTTGGTGGAGTTATGAGAAAATGTTACTATATTTTGGGTGGATTCTTGTTTAACAGATGGTGTTGGATTTGTGTAGGAAATGGTGGAATGGAAACACAAGAGTAAGGTTCCTGGGAAGATGCACGCTTGTGGACATGACGCTCACACTACCATGCTCCTTGGTGCTGCTAAGTTGCTCAAAGAACACCAAGATGAGCTACAGGTTAGTGTAAACTTTTTTCTTTATATTTAAAGAAGCATCCTGATCTCTACGCTCTTGTATATTTTTTTTGGACTATCTTAGGGTACAGTGATTCTAGTTTTTCAACCGGCTGAGGAAGGAGGAGGAGGTGCAAAGAAGATTGTGGAAGCTGGAGTGTTGAAGGATGTGAGTGCAATCTTTGGTTTACATGTTACAAATCAGTTGGGGTTAGGTCTAGTGAGCTCAAGAGAAGGTCCATTGTTAGCTGGTAGTGGCTTTTTCGAAGCGAAGATAAGCGGGAAAGGAGGTCATGCAGCTCTTCCTCAGCACGCCATAGATCCGATTCTGGCAGCTTCAAACATTATCGTTACCTTACAACACCTTGTTTCACGTGAGGCAGATCCTTTAGACTCGCAGGTAGAAACATAACATAGTCTTCTTTGGCTCTTTCAAGTGTCTCTATATGGAATGTGTTGATGTATTTGCAGGTAGTTACAGTTGCTAAGTTTGAAGGAGGGGGTGCTTTTAATGTGATTCCAGACTCTGTAACCATCGGTGGTACATTCAGAGCCTTTTCAACTAAAAGCTTTACGCAACTCAAGAAAAGAATTGAACAGGTCAGTCCACTCATGTAATATTAGTATCGTCTCTGCGGTCACTGACATAATGGCAATGATCCTTTCTAGTTGAGCTAACGACCTCTGGTGTACACTCTCATGTCTAGTTTGAGACTTTTGTCTTCCTATTGAGACAAAACATTTGAACTCTCTTGTGGTTCCAATGTTTCAGGTTATTACAAGGCAAGCGAGTGTGCACATGTGCAATGCCACAGTTGATTTCCTTCAAGAGGAGAAACCTTTTTTCCCACCTACCGTTAACGACAAAGCCTTGCACATGTTTTTCAAGAACGTCTCGGGTGATATGTTAGGGACCAAGAACTACTTCGAGATGCAACCGTTGATGGGCGCAGAGGATTTCTCTTTCTACCAAGTATCAATGCCTGGACATTTTAGCTTTGTTGGAATGCAGAACGAAGCTCATTCACCAATGGCGAGCCCTCACTCGCCTTATTTTGAGGTCAATGAAGAAGTGCTACCTTATGGTGCTGCTCTTCATGCTTCCATGGCCACAAGATATCTTCTTGACTTGAAAACTTCGTCGCTGAGTAACTCTAAAGATGAACTTTGATGTCCTCTACAGGGTAAACAGTTTTAATTCTTGTTTCTTACAGAGGTTTCCATGTAAAGATCAATAAAATGTAAACATATGTTTTCAGTTTAAAAAAAAAATGTATGCAGTTTCACCATTCAATTAGGTTTATTTACATTTTTTTAATATACATATATGGTTTCAATGTGAAACAAGAAGCTGAAACCGTCAAATTACAGAGGATGTCAATGTTATGAGACTCCGAAGTTTACGCTTATGTTCCATTACAGATCAGACGAGACTTATCTCAATACATTCATCAGACGAGATAAATGGTCAGATATGGAGGAGGGGTTACTACTCTAATGTGTGACTGCTTCTTCTGGTATGTTTCTATATGTGTAAATGGTCAGATATGGAGGAAGGGGTTAAAGATAATGCTGCATCACCTCCTAAACCAAGACTCACTAGCCAATCTAGGGCTCTTTTGTCGACATGTCTGCTTAAAATTTTGTTATTGTTTCTTGTTTTGTCTCTTGGGATCTCTGTGTGTATATACATGATCAAGTTCTTGGAGGTTCAACATTTGGATCATGTTGCTCCCACCACTTTGATCTCTATGTATGATCAGGGGGCTGCTACTTTAGAGAGCTTTATCAGGCCTCCTTTGAACGTTTGGCATGCAATGAATAACAGTGAATATCTTGAACTATGTTTTATTCTGTCATTGATGTTTTCAGACAAAACACTTTCTTAGTGTTTGCTTCTTGTGTCCCTCCTCTTCACACATGTGAGTTTCTCTAAATTATAGGATGTGGCATGGGGAGAGATGAGTATGGGTGAGCTGAGAGGAGGCTTCTTGCTAACACGTTACTCGATATCTCTAATGAAGGAAGCATTGTGAATGGTTATGTCTCTGGATCAACATATATTTTCATGGGTTGTGCTGATGAGGAAGGACCTGATGGAAGAGGAAGATACATAAATGGAATGGAACCAGAGATCACACTTAGCCAGTGGAGAAAAGGGTCTCAGTGGTTCGAAATTAACCGGAAACTAGCTCTTGAGATTGTTCAAGACATCACTTACTATCCAAAATTCAAAGAGTTTTGTAAACCTTCATTTTATGTTGATGAGCATTACTTCCCTACAATGTTGTCTATTGAAAACAGGAGCCCTTATTGGAACTTGGACCCAAGATTCTTGGGTTCTAACAGATCTTGACCTTGGTTTTGTTTTTATTAGTGCTTCAGTTTAGATTCTAAGCATCATCACATATATTAATTGTCTTCTTCCTTAGGAATAATATAGGTATTGTGATGGTTAAACATATTTTTGACCTGGGAGATGACTAAATAAAGAGAGTTTGAGTTCTTTTATAAGTCCCCTAGGATTATAAGCTTTCTCATGTTCCATGCTTAGAGGTATAAAGCTTATTTTACTAGAATTTTATGAAGAATTGAGGTAAATTCATTTGAAGGCAGTTGTTTTGGCATTTTCATTTGCATCTCCCTGGTGTAAAGGACAAGTGACTACAACTAAATGGGAATCAAGAAATACAGAAACTGGAATCTTGATGAATAGGTAATAGTATTGATTTACACTTTCATAATAAGAGAATGTGAGTGCATGTGGAAACATACGAGTCTGAAGATGGTTACACAAAATCGACACAACAAACAGAGAAACTCATGTGGTGCCTTATAATAATTTTTCATGTAATCTACCGAGCTGTTGGGTTCACATCAGTATCAAAGGTCAAGCTCACTTCTATAGAACTCTTTGAGTCCATGTCCCTACTCGCTCCTCCTCTTGAGTTTTCAGATGCAAGACACTCTTTTAATCCAATAACAACTTGACTCATGGTAGGCCTTCTCGTTGAAGAAGGATTCAGACAAGACATTGCTATCTCAACAGCTTTCCACACAGAACCAGAATCATAATCTCCATTTAGACTTGGATCCATAATGCTTATTATGTCTCCTTTTATAAGCATTAATCCTACCCATTCTGCAATATGTGCCTTTTCACGGCTTTGATCGATCACATGTCGGTTTGTGATGATCTCCAACAATACTATTCCGAAACTATAAACATCACTCTTTTCTGTCAACCAGTTTGTTCTATAGTATCTGGAATGAATTAGAAGATAATTTTTTTTATCAGTTTTCTTTCTCATTGAAAAACATGTATAATATTTTTAAGAAGTTATACTTACTCGGGATCTAGATATCCAGGAGTTCCAGCAACAACGGTTGACACATGAGTTCCACCTTCAGTTGGAAATGACCTTGAAAGCCCAAAATCAGCAAGTTTGGCCTCAAAATGTTCATTCAACAGTATGTTTGTGGTTTTGACGTCTCTATGAACCATTGGTGGTGTACATCCATTATGCAAATACTCAAGTCCTGTGTCACAACATTAAGAAAGTTTAATCAAATGAAAAGCAAAAAAAAAAAAACAAGCATCAAGAAAATCATAGAAATAATATACCTTGTGCAGAGTCGATGACTATTTTTAGTCTAGTTCCCCAATTTAAAAGAAAGCGGTTACGTGTTCCTGTGTTTTAAATAGAGAAATGTATATATAAAATTGAAGTTTAATGAAAGTAAGTCGTGTTAAAAAAAAAAATAGAGAAATGTATATATAAAATTACAATAATACAATTGGTTATTATTTATGTCTGCTTACCTGACATATGTTCTTTTAAATCTCCATTGGCCATGTATTCATAAATGAGAGCCAACTTATCATTTTCGTCACAATATCCAACAAGACCAACCAAATTCTTGTGGTGAACTCTAAGAAGAAGTTCTACCTAAACACCAAACCATAATTCAAAAAATTTATGATATTAAAGATAGTTTCGTTTAAAGTAGTGATGAAGGTGAGAAATCTACCTCAGCTTTGAATTGTTTGTATCCTTGAGATGATGAATGGGAAAGAATCTTAACAGCTACTTGTTCCGTACCATTCACAACACCATGATAAACGATTCCAAACCCTCCTTTACCGAGGACTCTTTGGAAGTTATTTGTCATTGTCATAACTTCTGAGTAAGTAAATCTTCTATTCTTTGTCATTATTGCCTGTTGAGATGATCTACCATCTGATGATTGCATATACCATGGATAAGTATGTATGTTTTGATATCACTCATGAGTTTATTTATTGACTGATACCTTCAAGTTTTGACGCTTTTTTCTTTCTGAGAACAAGGAACATGATGAATGCTCCAATAAGAACGGCTAGTGAAGCAATCGATGCAACCACGGGTACAATGATACTCTTTTTCTTATGTTTATCCCCTCCGTTGTTCACACATGAACCAGCAGGGCAAAGAAGATGAGGGTTGTTGTTGACACTGCAAAATGCGAGTGGTATTAAAGATGCTGCAATGACACTAAGTCGTGTGATAGCAATTGAAATATAAATAACAGCTTACTTTAACTTCATTCCTTTCTTCTGAAGAATTGAGGGAGGGACTGAGCCAGTGATATTATTACCACTTAAGTCTCTGATATAGTAGATAAGCCATTAAAACATTAACAATCATGTTTATAAGGAGAAAGCCTAGCCAAAAGAAAATGTCAAAATGGTAAATATCTCATGAGATACTTACATGACCAAAAGTGATTTTATGTCAGCTAAAAATTCAGGTATTTCTCCGGTCAAATTGTTATTTGACAAGTCCCTACCATTAACAAAGTATAAAACATATCAAATGTTATCCATATCCAAAGTCTAAACAAATTTTAAGTTTGGTAAACCGTGAAGATGCTTACAACTTTTCCAGGTGAGTAAGGTTTTGAATTGCTTGTGTGATAGTCCCAACTAGTCCACTTGAAGATAAGTTTCTGGAGACATAAAATGTGAGATATCCAGTTCAAAATTCACATAATCCTTAAAAGTAAGAAACCATTGAATGATTTATCTTACAAGGAAGTTATTATTGGTGGAGTAGAATTATCCGAGTTATCGCAATTTAGACCATCCCACAAAAACTGTATGGGCACACATGGGTCTCCTTGCCAACTGATTCTATCCAGTCCATAACTATCTTGAACATTCTTGATACCGTAAACTGCGATTGTAAAGCTTGATGTTATCAAGAATCAATACACAAAAATGTAAAACATTTGTAGACACGATCAAAAACTGAAATCTACATACCATCATCTCCATCTGTCTCCATTTGCGGGAAATTAATCTCAGTGAAAGCCTCAATGGCATTAAGTAGAGGAGGAAGAGTTGATTTCGATGTCCTAACAAGCTGCAAAAGACATGCCCCTTCATCACATTCCTCTGGTTTTACGTCGAGTACTGTTTCGATTTTTAATGGTGTAGGAGTATAAGGTCCATATGAATATTTTCCATTCATAGTCGTGTTGAATTCCCTTGTATCGTTGGCTCGTAGAGTCTGAAGCTCTGCAAAGTGCATGTAGGTGTAGAACTTTGCAGTAGGAGGCTCTACGTCCCATGTAATGTTCAATGTCTCGGCATCGTTTAGAGGTGTTGCGCCCGTTGCTGCTACCCCTTGTGGTAACTCATAATTATTGGTAATGTTTACCGTTAGATTCGTTGTTACTTGTGTCCATGATTTCTCGTCGAAGTATGGAAACCATGCTCTATCATAGATATCATCTGGATACCTGCCACAATTTTGTATTAGACCACATTAATTAATATAATATTTAATTTTTCTTCTGTTTGTGTTTTGCAAGTTACAAGAGAATTTTTAGTTTTCAAAAATATAGACTGAAGTTCTCACTTGAAAGAAAAGATACTAGCAATTAGAGGTGAGTATAAAAACCGAACCCAAAAATCGGAAGTGAACCAAAAGTAAATCCAAAATGAACCCAACATAACATGAATGAGTCTTAAGTATTTCAGGACTCGACTCAAATTCCGAATAAATACCCAAAATACCAAAACTTCGAGTGAATACCTAACATAAGTGTATAAAATATAAATAAATAACTCAAACATTCAACTTAATATATACTTCGATATTTGGTCATAAATTTCAAATTTATATGTTTTATATCAAAAACTTTTCTGAGTACTTTTGTGTAAGTTCAGATTTCAAAATATTTTTATATAATATAATCATGTACGGGAATCCAAACCAAACCGTAAAAGTCCAAACCAAAATCGAAAACAATTTTATGTATATTACCAGAATGAGACTTAAAAGTATGCTCCCAAAAACATGAAATCTGGATAAACCCAAACCAAAGTTGAATGAGTACACGAACACAAACGTACTAGCAATCTATTTAAATCAAAAGGAAAATTAAAATTTTTATTTTGATAAACAAAATTGTGCTTTAGTTTGAAGAAATATATAAGTTTTCTTCTCTAATTATAATAAAAATAATTAAACACTTATGTTTTGTGTCACGTGGAAAGTTTGTATCATTTCGTACCGTATACCAAGACGGGAGTTGCTAAGGTACACCCTGAATAAGTACTTCAACGAGCCGCTTTGAGTAACGTACGCAGTACTCCGCAATGGTCGTAGCTCCAAGATATTTATGAAAGGTATACTTGTTCCTGTCTTAACAAGACATACCTGTAGAGAATTAGATTTCGTCACATGAATGATCTCCTCTCTAGTATCATTTTTAGACACGGTTGTCCAAATATTCGGACCGAAGTAAAGGTCAAAGTTTGGGTCGGTCTTAAGACCATCGTAGTTTCCATATACGAACTTGGCCATGATCAGGTACTTGGTGTCGCGTGTGACATTGAGAGTGTAGCAGTTACGTACTCCATCTGGAAAATATCTCAGTGTCGTTAACGGTTTAGTGTAGTTGGGCTCAAACTCCTTGGCGATTTGACCGGTTTTACCAGTGTTAACTAAACCGATATCTGATGTATATGATAAACCGGTTGGGAGTGCGTTGTAAGGAGACTCATGAGGGGGTAAACCGCAACCCACATTGATGAACCCTAATGAGACGATATATAATGGATTAAAAAAGATCTTAAAATCTAAAAACCACACATATATAAATATTATCAAGTACAAGAAAATGTACGTACCGGTTGAATCTTGAGCTTGAACAAGATGAAGTATCAGCATGAAAGTAGCAATGAACACACAATGTCTCTCCATTTTTTTTCCTCACTCTCCACTTTGGAGAGATCTATTTTATTTTTGAGATAGCAAGCAATGCGTATGAGTTTGAGATTATAGGAACTATATTTCAAAAGTCAAATACTAGTATGAATCGAATAATATGATCGACGAGAAATTTTGTAAGGTGCAAAATGATTCGGCAAAGCAAGTTGAGAGAAAAATGACAAGAATGATGAAGTGGTCAAAAACTCACTCACGTCTTTCATCAAATTGCAAAAAAAGCTGACTCAACTCATAATAACACGCTTTAGTTTTGTCGACATGGGAAAAGGATGAATTATTTAGCACTTCACTGTTTGATCAGTCTCTTGGTCGTTGTAGAGGAAGTTTACTAATTGAATCTCCACCGTCAAAAGTCAACGATCATATCTTCATAAGTGTTTTGTTTTTGTTTTCTTTAGGGTAATTGAGTTAGAGAACTGAGTTTATTATCATATATTAATGTGCATGCCAAAGCAACCTAAAATTATTTACGTCCGCTGTTTTACTTCTGCTTTTTATTTTTGCTGGAAGGGTAGAAACTTCCGTGAGATACTCTCCATTTTTAAGACCTTTAAAAAAATATTTATTATTTATGTTTTCGATATAAATCTAAAAAATAAATTAAAAAAAAATAAACTCTATAAATTAATAAAATAGTTGGTATAGTTCCAACGTAGCTTATTAGAGTTTTTACATATAAATTCGTCACCTCCTGACCTTCCTTTGAAAACTGGTTTCCCAAAATTAATCAAGAACAAGAGTAGATGGGTACTTCTGTTTGATTGATTAGAAAAGCGGTAAATGGGTAGAAAAAAATGTTAACAAATAATGATACGTTGGCAGGGGCGAATTCAGAAGATTGGGTGCATTATTGATCATAAACATAAATCTGCATGTATGGTTAACTTGAACTCAGGATTTTATGGGTGCATATATAGACTGGTTTTTACCATTTAATCCAGTGAAACTTTAGTACTTTCAGCTGTAATTTTTTTAATATCAATAAATTTGTAGGTGCACATGCCACCAGAACCTCTTAACATGGTTTCGCCCCTGGTTGACGGTATAAAAAGACACACACAGAAAATTGTATATGTTATGTTATATGTATAATATTTTTTGGTCGAAGGTTCTATGTATAAAAATATAGTTTATCACAAGGGACATCCATCCGAGTCTTATTAATTCAACACAAATAACAAAAGAAAATAACAAATGGATTTCTTCAAATATATTGAACGTACATTGCTTCTGCCAAAACAGAAACTGTAGAGTTTCACAACGGAAAGCAAAACAAACAACAACAAACCGAATAGTTCTCCATAAAATCACATCAAACACATTTTCAAGTTATCTAGCTCCAGGGGCAAACTCAGAGAGACTATAGTCAACCGAATTATTTGAGTACATCTCTTGACTACCCTGTCTCCTCGCAATTTCCAAGGCCACACACTCGTTTAGCTCCATCACAACGTGTGCCATTTTTGGTCTCTGGTTCGAAGAGGGGTTCACACAAGCCATAGCCAGCTCTACGATCTTCCAAGCACCGTTTGTGTCATAGTCCCCCATCAATTTCGGGTCAATGATGCTCCTGATGTCTCCTTTGGTGAGCATGAACCCAACCCATTCATTGATATGAGGTCTCTCTCGAGTTTTATCTATTACAGGCTGGTTTGTGACTATCTCTAGTAGCACTACCCCAAAGCTGTACACGTCACTCTTCTCGCTTAGCCAATTTGTTCTGTAGTACCTGAAAACAGTATCAGAGTTATATTTTACATTCAGTCCACAACAAGAAAATTCGGAAGATGGATCGATCAACTCACTCAGGGTCTAGATAGCCTGGTGTGCCTGCAACCACTGTGGAGACATGACATTCACCATCGATAGGGAAGGATCTCGAGAGACCAAAGTCGGCTAGTTTTGCTCCGTACCGCTCAGTCAACAAGATGTTGGTAGTTTTCACATCTCGATGGACCATAGGAGGCCTACATCCATTGTGCAGATACTCCAATCCTATTAAAAAATGGTTATTCTCCAGTCTTTTTCAGACACATAATCAGAACATGAACATAAAGGTACAGAGAATAAGTCAAGTTGTGTCCACCTTGAGCTGACTCTACAGCTATTTGCATCCTGTTCTCCCAGGTTAGGACATTGCCTCCTCGTTTTCCTGTACCAAGTTTTGAATGTCTTAAATTGTGGAAGGAGATAGTTTTTTTTTTTTAATGAATGTAAAATTATATTCAAGCAAAAAAACTTATTTACATCAAGTGTAACTGTTTTGATTATAAACTTCTCTTTTATGTAGATAGTTTCAGCTAAAATCAAATTAAAATCATGTAGTGGAAGTGTTTACCAGACATGTTTTCCCTCAGGTCTCCATTTGCCATGTATTCATAGATGAGAGCCAAGTTATCTCCGTCATCACAGTACCCAACAAGTCCCACCAAATGTCTGTGGTGAACTCTTAAAAGAAGCTCCACCTAAGAAAGATAACAAAATTGTGGATAATTTTCATGATTGATAAACTTAACACTATTTAAAAACCAATAAACACATTGTCAAACATACCTCTGCTTTGAATTCTTTGTAACCTTGTGCTGATGAATGAGAGAGCATTTTCACAGCAACTTCAGCATCATCCAAGTTTCCATGATACACTGTTCCAAACCCTCCTTTGCCAAGAACCCTCTGGAAGTTATTAGTCATCCTCAGTACCTCGGAGTAGGTGATCCTACGGTCCTTTGATATGATTGATGGATTGGATGATCTTGTCTCACTCTTAGCTATACCGGGACTGGCTGATGGGGGTCCTGGAGCTGTTAAATCATGCAATAGTAAGTGAAATGAATAGAATAGGTTTTCATTTTTTTCATTAATAACAAGAACGTACCAGCGTTGGTTTTTGTTTTTTTCTTTCTAACAACGAAGAAAATGGCCAAGATAACTACCAGAACGAACACTCCAGCCACTGACGCTGCGATAGCAGCCACTGGAGTCTTACTACTCTTGCCTTTCACAGTCGGATTCAGGGTATCACCCAAACTGTAACCATTGAAAGTAACGAAGGGTGGTGTCTGATATACTTTTAAATCAGGTAAGTATATAATCATCTTACATAAGTGTTAAAGATTTGCTGTTTAGCCGTTCCTGAAGAGAGGCTGGAACTGTGAGATTAAGCTTCGGGTTTCCACTCAAGTTTCTATGAAAAAAAAAAAAATTTACTAAATCTCTTATAGCAGAACACGAATAACAGCGAGGGGGGAGAGAGGCTCACATGAGTTTCAACAACTTCATATCAGCAAAAAATGCTGGAATCTCTCCTGATAAATCATTATTTGACAAATCTCTGTCCATTAAAATAAAGAAAGAAACAAGTTTTAGCAGAGTTAGTCCTTTCTCCCAACAACAACAAAGCTTTTGGTGTTACAGTTCAGATACTTACAGCTCTATTAGCTGTGTTAGCTTGGATATGTCAGATGTTATGGTACCGATCAACTCGCTCCCATTCAATTTCCTATTATTTGTGAAACATAACCAATAAAATAGTCTTGTATTATTTACATAACATAATAATTTAGAACCTTTGTGAAGAAGAATAGAGAACATACAAGGATATGATCCGTGATGGCTCAGAATCAGGATAACTACAGTTCAAACCTTCCCACAGGTAAAGCTGAGGAACACACGGATCTCCTTGCCAGCTTATCTTTTTGCTTAAACCATATGTCTTCTTGATGTTTATCATAGCAGAAACTAATCATCACATTCAAACTCATGTCAGAAACCAAGAAAATCAAGGTTAATTAAGAGAATGAGATAGGAACATGCTTTTACCTTCATCCTTATCTGTCTCAAGCTGTAGAATGTCTACAACTGTATAAATCTCGAGTGCGTTGAGAAGTGGAGGAAGAGTTGAGTTACCAGTCATTGTAAAAGTGAAATTAAATTTCCCATCAGGAGAACTTATGGCCCTTGGATTGGCGAACGATGAAATTTTTAGACTTTTAGGCCTTAAAAAGGGGTACCAAATAATACCATTGTTGTAAGTAATGTTAAACTCTCTAATGTCATTGGCTTTTAGAGTTTGGACTTCGGCGAAATGCATGTATACATATGAGAGGTCAGTGGGTTCATCAAGAGTCCACCATATGCTCCATGGCTCACTAGCATTTGCTGGGACACCAGCAGTCTTTATCACGGCTTGAGGAACCTCGTAGAAGCTTAGACTTGTATCAACTTTGAGATCAGTGCTTATCGTTGAGGTAACAGAATTCAAGAATGGACTCCATGCTTGGTCGTTTTGGTCCTCATCATACCTGGAAAAACATGCTTTTTATTTGTTACTTCGAGAACACGCAAAGATCAAACAAGTACAAAAATTTTATAACCTACAACCATAGTTTCTTATTAAATAAAATAATTCAACATTTAAGTCAGCAGAATGGACATGTTGGTGGGATTAATTATGTTGAATACTTTCAAAGAGTTGAATCAGTAAAACGTGAGGCAATGAATAATTGAATACAAACGTGAGGGCAATGAATTGTTGAATACTGTAGCAGTTCCTAATCGAAGGTAAAAATTAATTTTAAATTAAACATTGAATAATGTGTTGTCTTTTTTTTTATTGGTTGTTGAGATATGTAGAATTTTTTCATCCAATTATTTGACGTTAATTATTTTATAGTAGATTAATTTATATGTATATATATATATATATATATATATTTATACCAAAAATTTTCATTTTATATTATATAAATAAAGACTTATTTTATTTGATTTGAACATATTAAAAAATAAGAAAATTTTTCTATAGGATATAAATTTTTAGTTTATTTTCACAAAATAGCCATGAATAACGAAAATGACCAAAAATTTTTTATTAAAAGGTAAATACACACTTATATCATAGGGTTAACTAATTTATACTTAGGATTTGTCAAGGAATGAGGTTTGAGAGGGAAGTTTCAAATTTTAAAAAAATAAATAAATATTAAAAAAATTAAAATAAAAATAGGCTATTTTGGTATTTTTATTTTTTGAGAGCTATTGTGGTAACAAAAATTTAAAATCTATTTGAGAGAATTGTCTAAAAATAATCTTTCGTTAAATGGTTTCCAACAATATTTTTTTTATTTTTCCTATTTGAAAAATGATTTAAGAATATAAAAAGAAAATAATAATTACAATTATGTAATTGTTATTTATTTTAATTTAATTTCAATCAAAAGTTGTCTTTAATATGTAGTTACAAAATTATAAGAAATAAGAATAAGAAAAATGATGGGGTAAAGTGTTGAATTCTATTAAAAAAAAATTTTGTACATGTTAAAATTAAAAAGAATGTTGGATAATTAGGTGTAAGAGAAACAATGTGATATGGAATTTAAAAAAGAAAGTGCTGAAAAACTTGAGCAGTGTAGATAGTCTAACCTTATGACCCTTGAACTGCTTGAAAAGTATATTCTGGCGAAGCGCTGCAATGACCCGGTTTGTGTGACGTAACTTTTATTATTCAATGGACGAAGCTCAAGCGATGAGATGAACGGTGTTGTTGGTCCTGTCTTAACAAGACAAACTTGAAGACGTTCTTGTGTTACGACATGGATGATCTCGGTCATTGAAAAATTTGCTACTCCTTCTATTGTAACAGAAGACCATTTGTTAGGACCAATATGAAGATCAAAGCTAGGGAGTTCATTAAGGCCGTCATAGTTCCCATACACAAAGCTTCCTCTGATCAGATATTTGCTATTCGCTGTGACGTTGACGTTGTAGCAGTTTCTTTGACCCTCAGGGAAGCTTCTCAACGACCAAAGTTGTTGCTGAAACTGAGTCTTGTATGCATCATTAATCTTCCCGACCGATCCACTATCAATGTAATCCGCATCTGATTTGTATGTTATATTAGTCGTCTTCTCTACATAATTGGTGTTCTTTGGAACCAATCCACAATCCAAGCTGATGAATCCTATTCATGACAACACCATAAAGATAAACAAACAAAACACTTCCAAAAGAGTAATAATAAAAACATTATCATGTTATCAAGAACCTGCTTGGTTTTGAGCTTGGACTGATCTCAGAATGGTAAGAGCGATGATCAAGAGAAGAAGAAACCAATCAAGAAACTTCATTTCTTCTTGAATAGCTGAATCAGATTTAGAGGAGACTATTATTCTTAGTTCATTGCTTTTGATAAGCAAGAAATTGAGGTAACATATGTATTGGTCAACTTTGTGCAAAGTCTTCATTCAACATTAGATTATCAGGTGATTGTAACAGTAGCCTTACTTGCCTACGACATTGTTTATGGCATCACGCCACTAGGTTTCAAATTATATAAGTAGAATGATTTCAAACGAACTAGTCAGTTTTGGCAATTGTAATATGTGACCTCGTCGTTAGCTACATTGCCTGTAATAACAAAGAGCTGACTTCAATTATATAATTGTTGGCGTCTAATTTCGCCCCAATATATATATAACTTCCACCATTGAGATTGGACTTTAGTGTATGTGTTCGTTACCTTTCGTTTACAGTAAAATGGTAGATCCTAGTTTTACACAAACAACACCAGAATTCAAAATAATAGATCCTAGATTCAAGACGTGTAATTCTCCGAAGATTGGTAAATTTATGGAATGGTGGAATGGGACGATTATGTAAGTATTTTGTCAATAAAAAAAAGTTGTGAAATAAAAAAGAACTTAAATACGTAAATTTGTATTTTCGCTGACAAAAATACAAAAAAAAATTTGTGAAGTGGAAAAGTGAATTTTAATAGATTATTTATAAAATTAACATTTTCGTACTATTAAATTATATGATAATAAGCCATTTTAAAATTTTAAATAAATAACAATAATTTTTTTATGATAAATAGTTATGTTGTAAATAAAACTATACTATTATTTACTTATAATATTATAAGATGTCAATCTATTATTAAAAACATATTATAATAAGCTAAATATTTATAATAAGAAGTAAATTATTTTTTAATTAATTATAGTTATTTTCATATTTTGTAATAACTAGTTTAATTATTGGTATTTGATTTTTTTTATAATAAAGTAAATACCATCTAAAATATTTTAATTAATCTATTATATATTCTATCATTCCGAAAAATTTAAATAAATTGCAACTTAATTATTTTTTCTACAGTTTAACTATTTATCTATGATTCTGAGATTAGACGATGTTTAAGTATAAATTACTTTGGTCCAAGTCCGTGTCCCGCAAACGGACCGCTTTCACGTAAACCGTTAAGAAGAGATAGAGCAAGGGCATTCTCAGAATTAACTTAGTATCCATATCTTCTTCTCATGTGGTATAAGCCTATAAGGGGGAGCACAAACAAATATTTGATAAAAGAGCATTTAAATATATTTTACAATAAGTTAGGATTAAAGAGCGTTTAGTCATCCAATTTTCTCTCTTAAATATACAATTTTAAATCATATTTAAATATATTAATATAATTAAATTTATAATATTACCTGATTTTTTGGTTTAAGATAGAGATAACAAATGACCTTTCATATTCTTTTCATGTCTTCATATAGATAGAAATAAAATTTATTATTTACATAATTTATAAATAAATAAATATATAAATATATATATAAATATATATATATAAATATATATATATATTTATATATATATATTTATATATTTATTTATTTTATGTAAATAATAAATTTTATTTTACATTTATTTACTGCCAATGTGTATATATATATTTTAATATTTTGAGGGAAACCATCTGCTCCTAAGTCAAGTACATTACTATCTTAAACACTTCAATATGAACAGTCGATTATTACAAACAAGATAGCTCCACAATCACACACATCAAACACTTTCAATTCATCTCGCTATAGGGGAGAAATCTGAAAAAGAGGATGGGCTAAACTCAGTAGAATTCTTTGTGTACATCTCTTGGCTACCATTTTTCCTTTCAACTTCAAAAGCCAGACACTCGTTTAGCTCCATCACCACGTGTGGCATCGTTGGTCTACGGTTCGAAGACGGGTTTACGCAGGCTAGAGCCAACTCTATAACCTTCCAAACACCATTTGCGTCATAGTCATCCATAAGTTTGGGGTCAATAATACTCCTGATGTCCCCATTTGTAAGTTTGAAGCCAACCCAATCTGAAAGGTGAGGCTTCACTCGGGTTTTATCTATCACAGGCTGGTTTGTAACCATCTCTAACAGGACTACACCGAAGCTGTAAACATCACTCTTCTCACTTAGCCAGTTTGTTCTGTAGTACCTGACATTGTATAAAAGAGAGAGGGAATGATTAAAAATTCACAATGATTCCTTAACAAAACTGACTCATTCACTCACTCAGGGTCTAGGTAACCAGGTGTTCCTGCAACGACCGTCATGACATGAGATTCACCATCTATTGGGAAAGATCTAGACAGCCCAAAGTCTGCTAGTTTTGCTTGAAACCGCTCATTCAACAAGATATTAGTCGTTTTCACATCTCTATGAACCATAGGAGGTCTACATCCATTGTGCAGATACTCCAGTCCTGTTACAAAATGTTATTGTTCATGTCAGTCTTGCTTTCAGACAACAAAACATAAATTGTCTTGTAGTAATGAAAGAAAAAAATAATCAAGAGTTTTCTTCACCTTGTGCTGCCTCTACAGCTATTTGCATTCTGGTTTCCCAGCTTAAGACATTGCCATTGCGTTTTCCTGTATTGGGGTTTAAATGTTTCAAGTATTTTAATCGAGGGATTAAAATGGAATGCACCCAAATTAAAGTCATGTAGTGAAAGTGTTACCTAACATATTCTCCCTTAGGTCTCCATTTGCCATATATTCATAGATTAAAGCTAATTTATCTCCATCGTCACAGTATCCAACAAGTCCAACCAAATGTCTATGGTGAACTCTTAAAAGAAGCTCCACCTTGTGAAAATAAAAAAAATGATTAGAGAAACTTAATGCCTTTTAAAAGAATAATAATATACCTATTTATTGTTAAAGTACCTCTGCTTTGAATTCTTTGTAACCTTGAGCTGATGAATGAGAGAGCATTTTCACAGCAACTTCAGCATCATCCAAGTTCCCGTGATACACTGTTCCAAACCCTCCTTTACCAAGAACTCTTGCAAAGTTATTAGTCATCTTCAGTACCTCGGAATACGTGAACTTGCGTTCCTTTGTTATGATGGATGGGTTGGAGGATCTTGTCTCAGTATTAGTAGTACCAGTAGTGACTGATACTGGTCCTGAAGCTAATGAACCACAAAAGAACTGAGTAAATTCTTACCAGTTTTAGTGAAATTATGTCTCAATCTGGTGATCATACATACCTTCAGGAGGTTTCTGTTTTCTTCTTGTGAGCACAAAGATGATAGCCACTATAACTATCAGAGAAAACCCGCCAGCCACTGACGCAACAATAGCAACAACTGGAACATCTTTACTCTTGCTTTTTGTGGTCGGATTCTGGTTTCCATCCAAACTGTTTTCATTAAAAAGGTGATGAGAAACCAATACAAAAGGGATCATAAGCTATGAAAGACTAAGACAACAATATTAGAAACTGTTGCAGAAGAGAATTAATCTTACATTAATTTTAGAGAATTTCTATCTATCTTTTTCTGAAGAGAGTCTGGAATCACTGAGCCATTAATCTCAGGGTTTCCGCTTAAGTTTCTGAAAATGACAAGACAGAATCTATCAGAATAGCACACAAAGAGAAGAGCTAGCAAGAACCAAGATAAGCATAGTCATTTTTAGAAACTTACATGAGTGTCAACAAATTCATATCGGCGAAAAACGCTGGAATCTCTCCTGATAAACCATTGTTTGATAAATCTCTGCATGGTGAAGAGAACAAGAAAAGTTCTTAGCAGAGTTATAGTCTTTTTCTTCAACCTTAACAAACCATATTGAATACTTTAAGTTTTACTGTGTGTGACAAGCTAAGATGCTTACAGTTCTCTCAACTGTGTTAGCTTTGATATATCAGATGTTATGGTACCAGTCAAATTGCTCCCAGTCAAGTTCCTAATCAAGATTCCAAAAGTTAGAACCGCGAAAACTGAAAGAACCTTGAGGTGAACAAGAAACATCATACAAGGATATGATCCGCGGTGACTCGGAGTCTGGATAGCTGCAGTCTAAACCTTCCCACCTATATAACTTAGGAACACAAGGATCTCCTTGCCAGCTAGGTCTTTTTCTCAGGTCATAAGTTACTTTGATGTTCATCATAGCAAGAACTTAAATCCACATCACATTTCAAAAACTCATCTCAGAAACAAGACAAATTTTCAAAAATATATAAAGAAATGGGTTTAGAAAACATGATTAACTTACCTTCATCTTGGTTTGTCTCAAGCAGTGAAAGGTCCAAGACTTTATAAATCTCAAGGGCGTTGATAAGAGGAGGAAGAGTTGAGTTACTGGTCATGGCAAAAGTGAAATTGAATTTCCCATCAGGAGAACTCACAGCTCTTGGATTGAATATAGTTGTTATGCTGAAATTTGGAGGCCTAAAATAGTCAAACCATCTTTTGCCACCATTATAAGTAATGTTGAACTCTCTTGTCTCGTTAGCTTTAAGATTCTGGATCTCAGCGAAATGCATGTAAATATATGACTGTGCAGTGACCTCGTCCAGGGTCCAATCTATAGTCAGAGGCTGACTCTCATCTACAGGTATAGCAGCAGTTCTCGCCACAACTTGTGGCACATTGTAGAAGTTACTTGTATCAACCGCAACATCAGTTGTTATTACAGAATTGTTTTTATCTATGTATGGAACCCATGTTCGGTCGTTGATGTCCTCATCATACCTAGAGCCAAAGAGTCTCCATGTTTGTTACTTCAACAAAAAGAACAAAATGACCAATACAAAGACAATACAATTTAAAAAGAAAAAAAAGGAAAAACAAGTAAAAAGACAAATGTCAAACCCTTTTCAGTACCTAACGAACGTTGGCGTGGGTGAAAAGAAAACTCTTGAGACAGCGACCAACGATCCACTTTGCGTGACGTAAGTTTCATTGTTCAATGGACGAAGTTCCAGTGATGAAATAAACGGTGTTGTGTCTCCTGTCTTGACAAGACAAACTTGAAGACGGTCTTGTGTTAAGACATGGATCATCTCGTGGATTGAACCATTTGTAACCCCTAGGGTCGTAACAGTAGTCCATCTGTTAGGACCGATGTGAAGATCGAAGATTGGAAGTTGATTTTGATTATCATAGTTCCCATAGATAAATGTTCCTCTGATCAGGTACTTGCGGTTGGCTGTGAGGTTGAAGTTGTAGCAGTTTCTTTTACCATCAGGGAAGCTTCTCAAGGACCAAGTCTGTTGCTGAAACAGGGTCTTGTACGCCTCATTGATCTTCCCGGCCTTTCCAGTTTCGATGTAATTAAAATCTGATTTGTATGATATATTCGTTGACTTCTCCACATAGTTCGTCTCCGTAGGTACCAAACCACAATCTAAGCTGATGAATCCTGTTAATGATCAAAAAGAAACAAATGGTTTCTCAATCTGCATAGGAAATAAAAACATCAAGATTCAATGAAAAAAAACTTAAAAAACAAAAAGAAGAGTGAAGAACCTGTTTGATCTTGAGCTTGAACCAATTCAAGAATGTCAAAAGCGATGATCAAGAAAGGTAAAAACCAAAAAAGAAACTTCATTCTTGTTCTGGGGTTGTGTGTTTTGTTTCAAATGAGGTTGTTCATTGTTCTTGGTGGGCAAAAGATTGTGATAACAAGAGTGTTGGTCAATTAAGATGGCTAAGTCTTCAAAATTAGATTATTCAGGTGATTGTAACATTACCCTTGCTTGTCTAGATATTCTCTCTGTCTTGTGGAAACATTCAACATTATTGGTAATGGTGGCAGAAATATATATAAAGAAAAATATTTGAGAAATTCAAACGAAAGTAAATAAAGAAAAGAAACAAGTGAGAGAGAGTTTCAAGTTGAAAAAATAACTATATAAAGGTGGTGGATATTAAAAAAAATGAACCAGTCAACTTGGGTATTTCTGTCTTGTGACCTCACCGCTGCGTATATTCCCTGAAAATTACAACGCGTTGACTTTAAGTATATATCTAGTTTAGGTGTATGTAATCTCCGCGTTGATTTTGAGTTTCAGGTTTTGGTGAGCAATTTTATGATGATCTCTTGAACAAATCAATGAAAAGACTGATAAAACTTTTTTAACCTTAATTCATTTTTAGATGTTCGTCTGAGAATTTATTTTTGCTATTATTAAGAAGGAACCAAAATTAAGTAGTTTAGTGGTCAATTCATATTTTGATCCGGCTTTCCATCCAGTTTTCTTGGTTTTTTGCTATTACGGTGTATAAAAAATTAACTACAATGTTAATATAAAGATGGTTTGACCTTAATTCATTTTCAGATGTTTGTCTCAGAATCTATGTGTTTACTCCTACGAAAATATTGAATTTTTCAGTAAACGCTCTATATACTGAAGCCTATGATTTTTAGTATTGTTTTAAAATTTTTAAACACATTCTACATTTGTATTAATATATATTAAACTCTATTTCATGGTACATGGGCATAGTTTTAATTTTTTGGCAATTAATTTAGTAAAACTTCATAATATTCCCTAAATTGGTGGACTAACCACTGTAAAATCGCTATTTTTTAGAGAAACGGAGACAACAAAAGTTCCAAACCTCTTTGAACTTCATCATATGTTAGTGAAGGATGCAACCAACCATTAAAACTGAATTTTCATTTTTTTGATTTTTTCTCAAAATCTATGTGTTTATCCCTACGAAAATATTGAATTTTTTGCTAAACGCTCTATATACTGAAGCCTGTGATCTTTAGTGTTGTTTTAAAATTTTTTAACACATTCTACATTTGTATTAATGTATATTAAACTCTCTTTCAAGGTACAGAGAATCGTTTTTAACTTTTTGGCAATTAATTTGGTAAAACTTCATAATACTCCCTAAATTAGTGGACTAACCACTGTAAAATCGATGTTTTCTAGAAAAACGTAGACAACAAAAGTTTCAAACCTCTTTGAACTTCATCATAGGTTAGTGAAGGATGCAACTAAGCATTAAAACATAATTTTTGAATTTTTGAATTTTTGAATTTTTCTCAAAATATACCCCTACGAAAATATAGAATTTTTCATTAAACGCTTTATATACTGAAGTCTATGATCTTTAGTGTTGTTTTAAAATTTTTAAAAACATTCTACATTTGTATTAATGTATAGCAAACTCTATTTCATGGTACATGGCATAGTTTTAAATTTTTTTGGCAATTAATTTAGTAAAACTTCATAATACTCCCTTAATTGGTGGACTAACCACTATAAAATCGTTATTTTCTAGAGAAACGTAGACAACAAAAGTTTCAAACATCTTTGAACTTCATCATATATTAGTGAAGGATGCAACTAAGCATTAAAAAGGAATTTTCATATTTTTTAATTTTTCTCAAAATCTATGTGTTTACCTCTACGAAAATATTGAATTTTTCAGCAAACACTCTATATACTGAAGCATGTGATCTTTAGTGTTGTTTTAAAATTTTTAAACACATTCTACATTTTTATTAATGTATATTAAACACTCTTTCATGGTACATGAGCATCGTTTTAATTTTTTGTCAATTAATTTAGTAAAACTTCATAATACTCCCTAAATTGGTGGAGTAACCACTATAAAATCGGTATTTTCTAGAGAAACAGAGACAACAAAAGTTTTAAACCGCTTTGAACTTCATCATATTTTAGTGAAGGATGCAACTAAGCATTAAAACAGAATTTTCATAGTTTTGAATTTTTTTCAAAATCTATGTGCTTACCCCTATGAAAATAATTAATTTTTCGGTAAACGTTCTATATACTGAAGCCTATGATCTTTAGTGTTGTTTCAAATTTTCTAAACACATTCTACATTTGTATTAATGTATATTAAATTCTATTTCATGGTACATGGGCATAGTTTTAATTTTTTGGCAATTAATTTAGGAAAACTTCATAATACTCTCTAAATTGGTGGACTAACCACTATAAAATCGATATTTTCTAGAAACGGAGACAACAGAAGTTCCAAACCTCTTTGAACTTCATCATATGTTAGTGAATGATGCAATTAAGTATTAAAACAGAATTTTCATATTTTTGAATTTTTCTCAAAATCTATGTGTTTACCCTTACGAAAATATTGATCCTTGTACGCTATATTTGTAGCAAAATATTTTGGAGGGCTATCTAAAAAAATTCTTTAAATTGTATCTCATTAATTTAATTTTGAGAAAAAGTGAAAATATTAATTTTATGCTCAAACCCGCCCGCCCATGATAACTTCAAAGGCAGGACATAAAGACTCTTTGCATACCTCACCGGCTTAAAGTATTTTAGGCAACAAGCTTCGAATTATTCAATCAAAATATCAGTAGAATGAGATAGAAGTATTCAGGACTTGCAATGACTAGGACACGCTTCATTGCCATCACAAGAGATAAAACAACTAAAACCAAGAGTATTTGAAGTTGAAAGAGTTGTCTTCATCTACTTTCTTTTAAAACACACAAGATTTGTTATGTTGCTTTTCTCTGTTTCTCCAAGCATAGGTTTGCCTCAATTATATAACAACTTTGTGTGCCATCTTACGATCTACTCTCTCAAAAGTGCAGCTGAATTGCATTG
This sequence comes from Brassica napus, assembly GCF_020379485.1. Lineage (NCBI taxonomy): Eukaryota > Viridiplantae > Streptophyta > Magnoliopsida > Brassicales > Brassicaceae > Brassica > Brassica napus. Next base: position 1,482,108 of record NC_063439.1, on the reverse strand, counting down.
TGAAGGGACTCTCGGCTATATATCATATAGAAACCTTATGTAGACCACAAAAATTACGGTTTTGTTACGTTATAGGTATTCTTAAAATATCATAAGAGTGTGACATTGTTTGAATTTTAAAATCAATGTGAGGTGGATTATAAGTCACTATAGTAGCAGTAGGATCTGATACACAAACTTCCTGAAGATATGCATTAGTGGGGAAGAGTGAATTATGGGAAAGTGGTGCTCCTCTAGTTATGGGAAGTGTAAATAATGAAAAACGAACAAGTAAATGTTTAAATATGTGAAAATGAAAAGAAAAAAAAAAACAGATCAATTTTCAAAATAAAAGGAGTTATGAAGTAATGGTTAAGAATGCATACGTTGTTGTGTCCTAAGGGCTTTAAACTGAGCAGCAATTTGGTCGTAATCAGGAAGCTTAGGATGAACATGTTTGGGTAATAATCTTCTTCTTACTTCTTCTTCCTCCTCTTCATTCTTCACCCAAAACACATTGTATACTATATGATAACAAGTTGTTGGTGATGATGATGATCTTCTCCTTGTACGAATCTTTTCTCGCCTCTTATAGTACCTCAAACTTTCCATGTCCTTAAACCCTCCTGATGACAATGATGATGAGAGTGATGATCTCTCTTCTTCACTACTTTCTTTGAATCTGAATACTCTATGATCAACTTTTCCAACTTCAGTCTCCTCTATGTCATCATCCTCCATTGATCTCTCTTCCTTGCTCTTCTCTTCTTCCACATCCGTAAGACTGAATTTATACACTTCTGGTGATTGATCGTCTGAGAAACTATTAAAATCCGAATCCACTACTTTCTTCTCTTCCTCTTCATTTACCTATACACACAAGTCCATAAGAATTATGAATCCAAGAACACACAAGAACGTAAAAACAATCACCTGTTTTTCAACTTCTGGTGTATATTCCAGCATTAACATTTCTAAACGTAGACCATATTCTTTTGCTATTTCATCCAACAATGCAGACTTCAAATCCTCAGGCGCCGTAGTTGCCAACAGTTTCTCTTTGATCTGTGTATTCAGCATAAATTAAATTGCTGGAAATAAAATTTATAAAAATAATTAAAAACATATAAGAATGAAATCTTTAGAAAACCTGAATGTTAACAAGATGTCCAGGGAGAAGCTGAAGAGCCTTTGTTACATAGTTTTGACCGTAACGTTGAAGAAAAAGCTCTCTGATGCCAACTAGTTCAGGTAATTCACCACACCTCGCAGAGGCAAAGACAAGACTTGAAACCGCTTCGTTAAGGTCGTCATTAACCAACGCTCTGCATGTTATAATATATAGTCGATTTAGTGTTTGAATTATTGATATAAGATAATAAATATAGGATTAACAAGTAATAACCTATGTTTCCTAATGGAGGAGAAGTGGAGAAGGATAAAGTCAGAGAACTGAAGCAACAAATCGTATATTGAGATCGAGTTTTGGACAAGGAGTAGCTGTTTGGTCCGAAGGAGAGCTCGTGTGTGGTCATTGATGCGGATGAAGAGAGCAATGTCGTCACGTAAATGTCTTGAAATTGCGTAGTTCTTGTTCTTGAGTAGCTTAAGACGAGACTGAAGCTGCTGCAACAGTTTTTTACATTTGGAAGCTTTCCGCCATCGATGGAACAAGAAGCCAAACATGACTAAACTCAGTTCTTGATAGAGAGAGAGTGTGGGGTTTGTCAATTACTTATGGGCGAGTGGTCATTGACGGTTATTATTTTGCCTCCCTTTTTCAACTGCTTCATGTTTGGGTTTAGAACAGCTATTGGCCCGGGAAAGCATGGCCCATATGAGTTGAAACTGCATGTATTTTGAATTTTGATGTTGGGTTCTCTAAAATAAATATAAAATATAGAAGACCAATTTAGATTCAAAATAATATATAAAAACTAACTGTTGTTTCATATCTAAACTATTAAAATAGAAGTACATTTTGTATTTAGCCCTTAGTTTTCCTCAATAATTACAATGGCATGCCACTGGAATAAACTGTAATTAATACCATTACCAAAACCAGAATTCATTAAATAATTAACTGATAGGGTTTTGGGGACAGGATTTCAAATTTTAAAAAATAAAAAATAAATATTAAAATATTCAAAATAAAAAAAAAAGATTATTTTGATCATTTTCTTTCTTGAAGACTATTTTGTGACAAAAACTTAAAAAGAGCTATTCGAGAGAATTGCTCAATAATTTTTTTTTTGTTACTTACTCAGGATCTAAGTAACCAGGTGTTCCTGCAACTACTACTGTTGATTCAGAAGTTTCACCATCCACCGGGCAAGATCTAGAAAGCCCAAAATCAGCTAGCTTCGCTTCAAACAGCTCATTCAACAATATGTTAGTAGATTTCACATCTCTATGGACCATGGGAGGTACACTTCCATTGTGTAGATACTCCAATCCTGTTACAATTAATTGTTGCTATCTATGTCAGTTAATTATATTAGATTTTAAAAATCAGAATAGCAAAGACATTTTTGTTTCATCACCCTGTGCAGCTTCCATCGCTATTAGCAGTCTGTTCTCCCAAGTTAGAACATGTCCACCGCTTTTTCCTGTACCAAATTTCACTTGTTTTTACTATATGAACCCCACCAAATGGGAAACTCTTTAATAGAAAATGTTTACCTGACATATTCTCCTTTAAATTTCCATTGGCCATGTACTGATAAATCAAAGCCAAGTTGTCACCATCATCACAGTAACCCACAAGTCCCACCAAATTTCTATGGTGAACTCTTGAAAGAAATTCAACCTAAGAAAAATAAAAACGATTAGAATCTTAATAACAATAGACTGATTGCTCTATATATTTCTTATTTAAATTTACCTCTGCTTTGAAATGATTATAGTCGTGAGCAGCTGTTGTATGAAAGAGCATTTTCACGGCTACTTGAGTACCATTTAAGTTTCCATAATACACTCTTCCATAGCCTCCTTTACCAAGAACTCTCTCAAAGTTATTCGTCATCTTTAGTATCTCAGAATACGTGAATATTCGTTCCTTTGTTCTGATTGATTGATTGGTTGATCTCGTCTCACTATTAATATTACTAGGGACTGATATAATGGTAAAAACAAAATGAAATTATTTAACTATAAAAAAAATCATACTCTATTTTACTTGTGTTAAGACCTGATCCCATAAATATACCTTCACTACGTTTTTTCCTTGCGACAATGAAACATATGGTAAAGATAGCTAGTAAAGTGATCACACCAGCCACCACCGATACCGTCACAGCAACCAAAGGAAACTTTCTACCCAGTTTTTCATCTATACTACAATCATTAATGGGAAATGAACCCAAAAAGAAGGTTATAGTAGGGAAATTTAAAATACCTTTTAAACACGAAGAAAGAAGTTGTGAAAAAACATCTTACAGTAGTATTAAAACTTTGTCATCTATCTTTTGTTGAAGAGAATCTGGAATTGTGAGATTCAGCTTAGGGTTTCCCTTTATGTTTCTGCGAATGAGAAAAATAATAATAAATCTTTCAAAAATAAAAATAAACAAATCAAGCAAGAGTTCAATAACAGAAACTCACATGAACGTCAACAACTTCATATCAGCAAGAAAATCTGGAAGCTCTCCCGATAAATCATTCTTTGATAAATCTCTGTTCATTGTAGGGAAAAAGCTTTTGAAAAGTTAATATATATACAATGAAATTCAAAAAGAAAAAGAAAAAAGAGTTAATATATCAAATAAACAAGTTTATTTGTGTTTTAATAGTTTCAGATGCTCACAGTTCTCTCAGTTGTGTTAGGCCAGCTATGTCAGGTGTTATGGCACCGTTCAAATCACTCGCTGCCAACTTCCTAATGTTTAAAGAGTTAGAATCTGTGAGAAACTCCGAAACAAAAAAAAAGCTTATGAAATATAAACGAACGAAATAAAAGACATACAAGGATACGATGCGAGGTTGATCAGAGTTCAGATAAAGGCACTTCACGCCTTTCCATCGATAAATTTTAGGAGAACATGGATCCCCTTGCCAGCTTATATTTTTATTCATTAATCCATATGTTTTCTTGATGTTCATCATCGCAGAAACTGATACACAAAAGAACCAAACAAGTTAGGAGTTTGTTAATTCCATTTACTATTGCGAAATATGTTCTCTTGCGAAAATGATCTATAATATGTTGTCTCCGTTCATATTTAAAACAATTCAAATAGTGAATTTGAACTAGTACAATTACAGAAATCTTAGATGCATGATGGTTATTTGGAAACCTATATGAATTTTGAATGTGAACTCAAATAAATTCATGTCGAATACTTTGAAAGTACTTCAACAAATCAATAACCCTCCAAAAACTAGAAACAAAAAAACAGAATTGGTAAATCGAATGTATTTTTCTAAAATAAAACTTACCTTCATCTTGGTGTGTCTCGAGCAGCAAATTTTCCACATCTGTATAGACCTCAAGGGCATTGATAAGTGGAGGAAGAGTAGACCTTTCAGTCATTGTAAAAGTGAAATTGAATTTCCCATCTGGAGAACTCAAAGCTGTTGGACTAAAGATAGTTGTGATCTTGAGTTTGTGAGGTCTAAAGAAACTTTCCCAAACTTCACCACCGTTGTAACTAATGTTGAATTCTCTGATCTCATTAGAGCCAAGATTCTGAATTTCTGCGAAATGCATGTATATATATGAGTGTGCATTGGTGTCGCCAATATCCCACCATATGTTGAGAGGATGAGAAGCATTTGCAGGAAAAATTGCGGAGTTTGCCACATGTTGAGGCACATTGTAAGAACCAATACTTGTATCGATTGTAAGATTAGTAATTAACGACACGGTTTCGTTAGTTATATATGGAACCCAAACTCTGTCATGGACGTCTTCATAATACCTAGAGAGAGAGAGAGTGACAAAGATGCTTCATTTTGTTAAATCAAAGCAATATAAGCAAATAAAGTTTACAAGTTATTTTATACTCTTATAAATATGAAAAAAAATCCAGGTTTTATATTACCCGCAGGGACAGAACTTAGATTCACCCCATAAGGTGAACCTTTAAATTCACTTCACTCTTTAACACCAATCAAATTGACACATAGATTATTAATTAAAAATCATTAAATTAAATAAAAAATAGGTACAAAAAATAAAAACACTAATTTTAACGACGTTAACGATTTCAGCTAAACCCTAAATCTTAAATTCTAAACCATATACTCTAAATTCTAAACCCAAATCCGAACTTCTAAACCAAAACCCTAGACCCTAAACTCTAATCCTAGACCCTAAACCTAAATTATATACCCTAAACCCAAAAACTAGACTATAAACCTAAACTCTATACCCTAAACCCAAGTCCTAGACCCTAAACCCAAACCGTAAACCCAAACCATATACTCTAAGTTGTAAACCCAAACTCTAGACACTAAACCCAAATCCTATACCCTAAATCCAAATCTTAGACCCTAAACTCAAACCGTAAGCTAAACTCTAGACCCTAAATTTAATTGTAAATTTGGATTTAGAGTCTAGTTTGAATTCAGAATCTAAGGGTTTAGTTTAGGATTTATTTCATGATGATATATTGGGAATTGATGATGAGATATACCAATATGTCGTAGGATTAGTAATCAAAGATCAAGTTATCTTCTTCATATGTGAATTGGGAATTGATGTGAAGCTGAAAACCTAAAAGATGAGTCAAAGATCACGTTCTCTTCTTGTTAAAAGGCGACGTCTTTTTTTTTCTCATCTGTTTTCCTTTTTTTATAATTTTATTTACTTTTTTTATTAATCTTATGTGACATTTTAATTGGTATAGAAGAGTGAGGTGAATTAAAGAATTCATCACTGGGGGTGAACCCAAGTTTTTTTCTACCCGCAGCTCCTAACTTTAGTCCCAATGTCCCATAACTTTTAATAGACCCGAAGTCGGTCTTTGAAAATTTTGATTTAAAGAATAACACAATTTCCACATTTGTTTAAATAAGTTTATAATTTGCATATGAGTTTGAATGCTTGAACAGAAAAATAGAAAAAACGATGGAATAATGATAACTGCCCGAGTAGAATTTCTACAGAAACGTTAAGGATGGTTTTTTCGGTTAATACGTTTAATATATATAACATGTATATAACATTTCCTAAACATTGTTTATGAGGTGATTTTTGAAATTGTTTGTGTCACTACCACATTTATTCTTAACAAAAAGATAACATGGATTAATGAAAAGTATGACATATTTTACTTTTTATTATGACAAATCAAATTTCATTTATAAAATTCTCCAGTTTTGATAAAATTCTTAAAAAAATATTTAACGATAATTTCTATGTATCACCATTAATACAAAAATTAAACTAATAACATAATTATAATATATAAAATTTTCACATTAGCTTATAATTTCAAAATATAAAAAACTATGTAAATATTTATTTATTTTATAAAATTTATTGTAAACGTGTTTTTAACTAAATTGTTTGAATTATAATTTAATTCATTAATCTGTATGAAAGCAACTAATAAAATCAACAAATTATTAAATTTATTCATGTATAATGACCATAAAATATATTCGTTGAATGAATAGCAGCGACTTATAAAGTTAATAATAGATTACTTCATATCACTTAAATGTAAATATAATCCATACTTTATTAGTGTTACAAAAAAAAATCCATACTTTATTAAGTTAATTAATAAATCAGTTTATCATTTTGATTTGTATTAACTAAAATAAACAAAACCTAAAATATATACATTTAAATATATATATATATATATTAAAATAAAAATAATCATAAAAACAATACAAATTAAATTATATTTATTTTCTCTAATTTAAATTTTATAAAATTACAAAATAAAAATAAAATTGATAGACTAAACATAAATACAAATTAAAAATGTATATGTATATGTATTTTGTTCTTATACTGAGAAAAATAAGTTTTAAAAAATACTCAATACTTTAGAAAAAAGTATTTTTTTAATTAATTATTATTTTTAATATATATGAAATTACTTAGTAAAAATGATGTTTTCTATGTAACAAGATTATTTACCTGAGGAAAGATGGAGTCTGCGGAAAGTAAATTCTAGCGAACGACATCAGGGATCCACTTTGAGTTAGGTACGTATTGTTGTTCTTTTTTTCTTTTTTGAAACACTGGTAGGTATTGTTGCTCAACGGACGAAGTTCCAAGGACGATATAAACGGTGTCGTGTTTCCGGTTTTGATTAGACAAACTTGAAGCCGGTCATGTGCTACAACATGGATGATCTCGTAGATCGAAGCATTTGCTACTCCTTTAAGTGTAACAGAAGTCCATTTATTAGGACCAACGTGAAGATCAAACTCAGGAATCTGATTAAGACCGTCATAATTTCCGTACACAAAAGTTCCTCTGATCAGATATTTACTGTTCTCTTTAAGGTTGAAAGTGTAACAGTTTCTCTGACCTTCAGGGAAGCTTCTTAAGGTCCAAGTCTGTTGTTGAAACAGTGTCTTGTATGAATCATCGATCCTCCCGATGATTCCACTTTCAATAAAGTTCGCGTCTGATATGTATGATATATTCGTTGTCTTCTCCGTATAGGTTGCACTCTTAGGGATTAATCCACAAGCCAAGCTGATAAATCCTGTTTATGAAAATAATATAATCAAAGAGACGGATATTTAAAACAGTTATGTCAGAAGCATCATGATTTTTACAAACATAGAGTAAGAACCTGATTGATTTTGACCTTGGACTGATTGAAGAATGGCAAAAGCTATTATCAAGAAAAACAAAAACCCACTGAGAGATTTCATTTTGTCTTTTTCTATAATTGTTTGCAAATCTTTACATGTAGATTAAATTAATCCCAAGCTGTCTTTCACAAAGTCAGAAACTATTCAAACAAAAGGGGAGCCAATCCAAATTTTACATTATTTGGAAAATAATCAATAATTTAATATATTTTAAAAAGTCCACATTTCCATAATTTGATGGTCATACATATCTTGACTTGTTTTTACATATCATAATGTTGACTGTTGTTTTGAATAATTAAAGTCAATGAAACATTTAGAATGAATTGAGTCAATTTTGGAAGCTTGAGGCCCTGCATAGTTAGAAATCCCCTATTTATATTGATGTATAGTAATATACTTATATTGATATCTATAACATAAATTTTTGGTCTATTTTGGATTCTTTTTTCTTTCTTTTTCTTTCATTTTGACCCAACATAATAGACTCATCTTTTATTGAGCAATTGAAACTTCTGTTTCTCATAGGATTTTCTTCTTGGTCTAGAATCAAAAGACATGGGGTGGTGCATGTGATAATAGTTATTGATTTCATAGTCGTTCATATACTAACGAATTTTTATAAATTAGTATTATTTTACCATTAAAAAAACGTATTGAAATCACATATTTTTCATCTATCATATATTTTTACATTTAAAAGTTCTTAGAATTATACTTTTGTCAGTATTTCATGCGTCAACTATAAAAAAACAAGACAAAAGTTTACTCAAACTAAATAAACATATATAATCAAATAACTAATTCTTATGGTACATATGGTATAAGAGTTAGAGACTGTGTCACTATTTTTTAAACACTATCTCGCATATAGGAGTTATAAGACTACTAACAATGGGCTAATTATTCAACAACTTAAACTAATGTAAGATATGTGTTGAATTGAAAAAAATTATACGTGGATTCCATCTTTTCAACTAGTTAGAACAAGTAAATTGGGCTTCATTCTTACACACCTTCTATTATTATTGGTTATATAGTTTTTGTTCTTTATTATTTTCATCCAATAATTTAAACTTAATTAATTTAGAAACATTTTATAGTAAAACACTTTTAAAAATGTAAAAATTAAACTAAAATTTAACATTTTAATGATCTATATATAGAGATTAGTTTCATTTCATTTGGATATAGAATAAAATGTCAATTTTTCTTATAATTTCTATTTTTTATTAATATTAATATTATGAACTCAGCTATGTCATTGTATATTTGTTTTAAATTTATTATTTTCCCACTATAATAATGCCCCGCATCTACAAAAAAGCTGTCTCCATTCATACACTAAGTGATGTAGTATTGTTACTACAATTGCAACACATCAAGCATATAAACTCGTACATGTCTTCACTGATTGATTCTCCAAAAGAATAATCATAACGAGACAGGAAAAGAGAAGGACATAAGAGACTTGTCTCTATACAAACTAAGTTTCTAGGCCGTGGTGAATACTCTAATAAAGGGTCTTTTAACTCTTAAGGCTTTCAATGTTTTTCTTTTTATCTTCCTTGGACAAGACCACTAAAGACTTGGCTGTTTCCAGCAAGAGTTGCTTCCCATTCAATGGAAGACAAGAGTATCTGCGAAAGCGATATAACCACTTGCTTCATGTTTGGCCTTAGAATCGGATCATCATCTACGCATTGCTTCGCCAACATAGCAATCTGTCCACAAAAACAATCATTCTTCACAATATGGTTTACTACATTTGTTCCAACTACTAAGCATATACTTCTTAGTTTTACCTTGAATAAACAGTCATGCGGGTACAAATCCACCATGTTGGGATCTACAAACTCCTTCAAACTCGTCATGTTCATAGAGTCTGGTGAGTTCTTAAGAGCCGCTAACATCTGCAACAGAGAAAGAAAGGCTTTGGGAATGAATGTTGCATCAAAGAACTGTAATGTGTAAAACTCCAAGCACTTACAGTAGATGCCAATGGACGTCTTTCTGGATTCTTAGTTCCCATTGCCTCTGTTCTTATAACAGCTTCTCTTCCAGAAATAATCTCGAAAAGAACAACACCAAAGGCATAGACATCGCTTTTCGATGTGGCACGACCATCACTTAGATATCTACAGAGGAAAAGACAGAAGAGTCACTAAATTATTCTTGAATGAAAACTAGATGTAGCTTCAGGTTTTTTTTTTCCAAATGCTTACTCTGGCGCAAGATAACCATATGTACCAACAACTTTGGTCACAGAAACTTCACTCTCTCCAGTTTTCTCAACGAGCTTCGCAAGCCCAAAATCAGATATCTTAGCCCTGAATGCCTCATCCAGCAAGATATTGCTTGTCTTGATATCTCTATGAACATAATGAGTTTTAGTATGTTCATGAATATACTCCAAGCCTCTTGCTGCGTCAAGTGCAATCTGATTCCTCATTATCCAAGACAGTGGAGTATTGCCTTCAAGAAACATAAAGAAACATATCAATTATCATCATTATCTTCTCCTTACATCTTCTTGGTATTTGTTTTCTTTACCTTTGCTCTGAGGATCATGCAAATGGTTTTTCAACATTCCCTTTTGCACATATTCATAAACTACGAAAAGCTCATCACTGGTTGCAGCGTAACCAATCAACTCTACCTTTTGAAAGAATAAAACCAAACCCAAAAGTCACAATCTCATAAAGAAGATTTTACACAAAACACAAGGAGGATTTACCAGATTTGAATGATGAACTTTGCAAAGAACTTTCATCTCTGCTGCAAACTCTTTAGTTTTTGTAGCTGTCATCCTTTTCACAGCAACTTCCTGTGATAAAGTTTAGTCACATATTACAACAACTCAGAACTCGGCATATGAAGATGTGACCTAAAGGGACAAACCTGTTCTCTAAGTAGACCAAAGTATACTGAACCATAGTTCCCATGACCAAGAAGATTAGAATCAGCAAACCCATCAGTAGCCACGCGGATCTCTTCATAAGTGAACACAGTAGGCTTCTCTATCTCAAACACTCCATCAATAATACCTTTAGGAATAGCAACAACTTGATGATGGCTCTGAGTTGTTTCACCGTTAGTTTGTCTGAAATCCCCGGATCTGCAGCAGTTATACCGACCAGAACCGCAAAAGAAACCGGACTTCCTAAGGATTTGGAAGTTGTTTCCACCACCACTATCTTCATCATTGGAGCTGCAACTAGATGACCTCAAACAGATGCATACAAGTATACATATGACGAGAAGTGCAAGCACAACTGTAAGACCACCAACAATCCATATATAAGGCACATGACCACCATCCTTTGATGTGTGATTCACCTGGTCAGCAGCTTTTTCCAAATTTGGAAAAAAATATATATGAATGTGAGTATGATGATACTAAAAATAGTAACTTGAGATTTAGAATAAAAAACATTAAAATCAAAACCTGAGATGTTGATGTTGGTTAACGCAGGAGAAGGAGCAGGAGGGTTAATCTTCTTTGTCTCATAAGGCACTCCAGGTACTTAAACAACACGAAAAGATCAAAGATCATCAAACTGTTTTGTCTTAAAACCCCAATGTCCTAAAAAATTGAATATTCTTTACTACACAACAAGATCAAGATCATCAAATTGTTTTGTGTTAAAACCTTAATGTCCTCAAAATTGAAGATTCCTTACAACACAAGAAGATCAAGATCATCAAACTGTTTTGTCTTAAAACCCTAAATTTGTAGATTCTTTACAACATAACACGATCAAGATCATTCGTCTTAAAACCCTAATGTCCTTAAAAATTAAGATTTTTTAAAAACACAACAAGATCAATAGATCATCAAATTGTTTTGTCTTAAACCCCTAATGTCCTAAAAATTGGAAATTCTTTACAACAGAACAAGATCAAGATCATCAAACAGTTTTGTCTTAAAACCCTAATAATGTCCTAAAAACTGAAGATTCTTTACCGGAATCAAGCGGTATGTAAATGAGATCTCCAGTAGTGATATTATCAGGACTCGAGATTCCATTAACTTCCTCGATTCGATCCATACTAACACCAAACCGGCTCGAGAGAGACTGAACACTGTCTCCCTTCACCGTCACGTAGCTCATAAGGTAGTTCCAGAGACCACTCGAGCAGCCACAGAGAAGCTGCACAGACACAACCGCCCCGGGACGAGCCTCTCTGGTGCTGTTGAGTGGAAACGCGAGACCAGAGTAATCAGAGACGACAGCATCGGAGACGGAGCTCCGGTTCTGTCTGATCGTGAATGTCGTGTTCGTTGCGTACTGATGAGGAGTCGTGGTGAGACAAGAACAGTTCTTTCGAACGTAGACGTCACCGGAGGCTGCATCGGCGGTTATGTCGGAGGGTAAAGCGTCGAACATGCTTTGGATTATGGAGAAGGTTTGGTTTTGGTTTGGTTTGAAAGCGAGGAAGGAAGTGCAGAGACGGGAAGTGTCGGAGCAGTTCATTGGCTCCGAGGAGGAGAGATTCCATAAGGTGAAGAAGGAAAGAACCCAGAAAGTGGAAGTTGCGAGAGTCATCGAAAGGTGTGATTTTTCTTAGGGATTAAGGAGAAAGATTGTTGATTTGGTGAGATTGAAGGGTGAATCGAGATGGGTTTGGATTGGTTTTGTTAATGGAGATGCGAGAAAGAAGTTTGAAATCTCAGTCATGGGAGAAGAGTGAAGCTCACAGTCTCTCTGCAGGAACTTTTGTAAAGTGATTAGATATTTTTAGTGTATTTAATTAGGTTCGGTGTTTGTTTAGTACCTACAACCACATAACTTATGTTGGATTTATATAACTTTTGTCCGGACCTGAGGAATGAGGATTATTTAGCTACAGTTTAATTTCAAGTGTTAATATAATTTATAATTTATTTGTTTAGTAAAAAGCCAAAAACTTTCTATATTTTATAAAGGCAGATGCTTTCAAGATTTAACATATGTTTTTTTTTCTTACAACAAAAGGCTAAATAAAACTAAGCAGAGTCATGATCCAAAGAGCCACATCAATATATGTTTTTTTTTAAACTAGAGATAACAATATCTGATATATTATAATTTATGACATTGAATATTAATTGGTTTATTTATATTACCACATAATTAAAAATAGAAAATACTGTATATTGGAGTGTAAAATATCTCATGGAACCGTCTTTGGTGTAGTTATTGTTTTAAAAAAAAAGATTACAACAGATTTTGTTAGTAATGTTTAAATTCTTATATATTATGGTATACTAATACTTAAAAATACTTTTTGTTTGTGTAAAAGACAGTATATTATTTTGTAAATAGAATTTTATATTAATGTCACATGAAAACAAAAAAGAGTACACGGAAACAGAATCATATGCAAGCATAGAATTGAGATTTTTTTTAAGAAACTAAGAAGCGGATACGTGTTGGAAGCGTATATCCAAATATAAATATATATATATGACAGATAAACATAAAAATTATTTTACAAAATTATGACTAAAAATATATGATTCAAAATAAAAAAAAAATTACTTATTCATTTTTAATAATTTTCCATTTAGTTGATTTTATATTTTAATTATAAAAATACTAACAGATTAAGCTTATAAAAAATATTATCAAACTAATTATTTTTAATAGTTCATAAATATCTGTCACAACATATTTGAATAAATATGCGCTATCTTTTTTAAAAATTATTATGCACAAAGATAATTTATAGTTGTAGTTTTGATATTTGCATATTTTCTATTTCCATTATTTTAATACTATTAATTTTAGTTTAATATAAAATAAAAATATAATTTTTTTATACTTATTCATGACACTGAGTTTTTAAAATGGAAACGTGATTCCTTAACGGAACCGTAAGCTTTCAACATGTTGTTAAAGAAGTGTTTTCGGAAACATATTAGAACCGAGATTTCGAAAGCTTCCACGGATTTCCGGTTCCGAAACGGGAAGCGGACGTCTGACGAAGCTTTCATGCAACCTAAAGTCGCCGCATTTAATAGCATTGACTGCAAACAAATTCTTTTTTTTTCAAAATTATTTATTTTATTAATCTACGCTTTTAAGGTTTAGTTACTTAAGCGTATACCAATAAAAAATATATTTAATAATGTATCATTCTAGTATATGTAAATTATGTTACTTATTGTTTGATTTATTAAATGATAAACTAGAAAACTTATAATAAATAGTTCAAATCTCTTGTTCTTACAATTATAATACTTAGATAAGGTATTATGGAGAAACAAATATTAGACGGAGTATCAAATCTCTCATTTTTCAAACAAAATAAAAAGACGGTTATTAGAATCTTGTCATGACATTTTATTAAAAACCTTTTAGGAATAAAAATCAAAACTAATTATTTAATTTGAATGAAATAACATATATATATATAGTGCTTTCAATATTAAAAATCTCTTTGATATAAAAATTTTTATTTCTTGAACTGTCAAGATCAAATAACATATTAGAAACCAGATATATTAAAAAATAATTTGTATGCATAAAAGTATATACATTAGAGTAGACGCATAAATCAAAACCAATACCTTTTGTTTATTTACAATCATGTTTTTGGTAAATAAATCAAAGCAATCAAATTTTTTTAACAACATTTTATTACTACTTTAAATAGTGTACGGCCAATACAAATATCTAACCAACCAAAATTTTATTTTACTATATATATATATACACACATATATCATGATAATAAAAAGAAATGAATAAAAATTAACCTATTTTATGATATATATATATATATACTATTATTTTTAAAAATATATTTTAATATATATACTATCATAGTATTCAGGAAATTTAATTCATAAATAGATATTAACAATATCTACATATAATATCATAATTGCATTTTTTTCTTATATTTAGTTTATTATTTTAATAACTAATATTATAGCGAGTTTCTCTGATTCTTATTGGAAATTTTTTATTTAATATATATATATATATATATATATATATCATGATATTAAAAATAATTAATAAACAATAATCTCTTCTACAATATAAATCAAAATTTTAATATTTCAGTGTAAATGTTTAAATTCAGTATTATACTTTCAAAATATATTATATTTTATATATTGAATAAATATTTAAGTAAAAATATAAATGAAGAAATCACTGTTATTACACTTCTAAATAAAGTCATTTTGACTTTTAAAAACTGTTTAGGAAACAAAAGCTAAAAAAAGACTATTTAAGAAAGTTGACCAAGGAAAAATGCCATATACTAATTTAGAGAGGCTAAGATCATCTCAAAATCTTTAATATATATTTTAGTCAAAAAAATCTTATATAGATATTATTTACTTTTTTTGCTTAGATGTCGCTTAAAATTTTATTATATATTAATTAAATAAAGATAATGATTCAATAAAAAATAGGATATATGAATAAATAAAATATCTCCAGAGCAGTTTCTTTATAACCATACTTCGGAACATGCAACCACCAGTGACGTGTTTTTTTTTATGCAAGTTAAGAATCCAAACAGAATTGTATATAAATACATTGCATATCAGTCAAGAAAGTTAGGAGATACAGAAACGAAACGAAAATGGATTTAAGAAAAACATCGTTGGTTTTATACATTCTCTTAATCTTTCATCTTCAGCACAATTTTCCTTCCGTTAATTCAAAGCCTTCCTCTATTGATACGTACTACAAGAGTCTTCATCTCAGAGCCACAAAACCAGATGTTGTTGGTTTTGAAAGAAAGAATCAAGAATTAGTTGTAGTTATAAAAAACGAAGGTGGTGGAGGATGGCATCGCTTGCTTGGTTGGCGTGGCGGCGGCATCGGAATAGGAAGCGGTGGAGGATGGCGTGGCTGGCGTGGCGGCAGCGGTGGCACCGGAATAGGAGGCGGTGCAGGATGGCGTGGCTGGCGTGGCGGTGGAGGATTGCCTGGCAGTGGTGGAGGATTGCCTGGCGGCGGTGGCGGCGGTGGAGGATTGCCTGGCGGCCGCGGCGGAAGCACGGGAAAAGGAGGCATTGGACCTCTAATTCCGATTCCGATGCAAACTGGTGATCGTGGTACTGGTGGATCTCACCGTTCAAGCAGCAGCCGGAATATTCGAGGGGGAGTGTGTGTTGTATGTTGGTTGAGTTTATTGGTTTTAGTCAGTTTATTATTGGTTTAGAAGGGTCTTGAGTATTTGTTGGCCGTTTAAATCAAAATATGTGAGGTCAATGTTTGACATCAGGTCTAGTTTGGTCTGAGATTGATTGGGCCACTGGTAAGTAGGTAAAATGTTAATTAAGGATATCTTCATCCTAGCTCCATTTTTTTCTCTAAAATAGAGTAAAAGTGAATATGCAGTAAAAAATGTTCCAACCTAACTTCATATCTCACTCCATAATGAAATTTACTTCATTTATGGAGTAATCTATTTTTTGTTTGTCCATCACTCTATTATGGAGTGGAAAATAAAGTAAGGTTGGAGCAATTTTACTCCATTTTTACTTTTACTCTATTTTGAAGGAAAAAATGGAGTTATACATTATAGATGCTCTAACACATTATATAGGTAAGCGACTTTATTATCATGAGAGCTAATTCCTCTATAATATTATACTAGATGATAACCCACATCTAGTGTGGAGTGAATTTATAAAGACAGTTATATTTCGTGGTTATAAATATTAAGTGCTCTATTATACATATTTTTGCATTTAATAATAATTAACAAATATTTACATGTTGAATAATAACCACTTATACGCGTCTTTGTATACTTTTACTTTATATACTTTTACTTATTTTACACTCTTTTATTTTACATACTATGTAATAACAAATAATAAATATATAGTGAATAATTGTGGAACCATTAACTATTAAGTATATAATCAAATTTGTGCAAACACATAAATTAAATAAATCACTCTTGTTTAGTTACTAAAATTTTATGGTAAGTAAATCTAAAACAATCACATTTATCTATTTTATATATAATTAAATTTAAATGATATTGACATAGATATATAGTAATATGGCTATCTATTAAATGAGACTTTATAATCATATGGTTTTATGATGGGAAATTTTCATGTTTACCACTTTATTGGTACCATTATTCATGTTTAACACCACTAATGAGACATTTTGAAAAATATTTTCGTCATTAAGTGGCAAAAGATTTTTATACTCATATTCTTTATATGTATAATAAATAATTATTTAAATAAACAAAAATAAAAAAATTATGTTTTCGAATTATACTTTTTCAAATTCAAATTTTTTATAATTTTTTTTTGAATTTTTTTTTCAAAAATTCTTTTTTTTTCAAAAATTCTTTTTGAAAATCAAAAATTCTTTTTGAAACTTTTTTTTTAAGTATTTTAAAGTATTTTTAAAATATTTATTAAAATCTTAAATTTCACATCCAAAAACTCTACTCCACCTCCAACACTAAACTCTAAGTCTAAATTAATTAACCTTTGGGTCATAAATGTCTTTTCACTCTTTGAAAGTAAGGGTAATAGTGGTTAGTGTAAACATGAAAAGTGGTATTATGAATGTGATATTTTTGACAATTTATCTTCTTCTTTTTTGACAACTAATTTCTCTTTTATGATCATTCGTATTTTTTTGTAACAAAATTTTAAAATCATTGATAACAAAAAATTTTGGGACTTGTAATAAGTTCCTAATTCATAAATGTTTTGAAATTTCATTACAATTTTTTTTAATTAAAATATTTATGTATTTTATATGATATATAGTTTACTATATATATTATTTTAAATATCTTTTAAATGAGAAGTTTTACTCATATAGTTTTAAGATCATGTGTATCTTGTTATAATAAAATGTTAAGCCATTGATCATAATTTTTTAACATGAGACTTTTTAATAGTTTAATAATTTATAGTCATTTTAAAAATATAAAATATAGCATAAAGAAAAAAACTAAATTTGAATTAAATGTTAATTTGAGTTGATTAGGTAAAGTAATACTATATACTAACTATGATAAAGCAAAATTAAAAAAAAAATATTTGAGTTGATTGTTTTTTGTATGTGAGTTGACTCAATTTGGAGGACTTGTTAAGTTTTATTTAAACATTTTTATTTAGTTAATCAACATTAAATAAAAATATATTAGTTTATTACACAATTTTTTTTAATCTCACACTTAATTTGAAATGGAAGAAGTATATTGTTACGTTGGTAAAAGTAAAAAAAAAAACAGATAACATGGAAAATGCTATATGGTAGAAAATGACTACTATCTGCAGAAATGTGATGATTTGGTGATATGAATAGTTTATTTAAATTCGTTAACATATAGAAATGGACTAATTAAGCAAAAGTTTTGAACATTTTTGCTTTATTTATTTTGAAGAAATATAGTACCAAAATATAAGATTAGGAAAGATGATTAGGTAAAGTAATACTATATACATTAAAACCGAACACGTTGAGAAAGAGAGAGAGAAAGTAGATCTTGGAGCTTCGGTGTCCGGTCGGCGCGTAAGCGCGAGTGCCGGCGCCGGAGCTCGTCGTCTTTCAGTTCAATTTGTCTGGTTTTGTCCGATCCTCCTCTCCTTCAGCGATCGCCTTGTCTGAGCTCTGGTTTCATCATCACCCGTGGTGTGTCGGATCTTGGAGTGAAGACGCGGTTTGGTTTGGAGGTGATGGTGCGGTGAGGACGCGCGTAGTATGGATCTCGTTCCCGGGAGATGGAAGCTTCCACAGATCCGTCGTCGCCGGTTTTGTTACCGCGAGGTGGAAGTGTCTTTAGCTTCACCGTCGTCGGCTCAAGTCCCCGGGGTGTGAAGGCTTCCTCAGCTTCTCGCCGCCGGCTTTAGGTTTTTGTTAGTCATGGTTCTTTAGTTCTGGGTTTCGATTTGGGATCGACTGGTTTCTTGTTTGTCGCTCTAGGGGTGAAGCTTTCAAGCTGTCGCCTTGTCGGAGGAGCTCTCGAGGAGCGATGATGCTCTCCGACGGGTAGATAGAGTGGAAAAAGTAGATGGGTTCGGTGGAGGCTCTTCGGTTTCGAGCTCCGACTGAAGATTGTTTGTGGTGAGGTGATTCCGGTGGTGAGTCGAGGCGGAGACGGCCAAGTCGAGGCGGATGTGACGCCTGCAGTTCTGATGGGTGAGATGCATCCACGTGTCCGGCGTTCAGCCTCCTTGACGTTTCGCGTCGGTCGTCGTCCAACCGTTGATGGTTTGGGCCTTTGGCCCGTGTAGTGGATAGGTCTGTAGTATGAGTCGATGGGCCCTGTTTCTTTGGTTATGTATTTTGGGCTTTCATGTAATCTGTTTCTGGGTTTGGCCCGTTTCCTTTAATATTAAAACCTATTGACGGAAAAAAAAAAAAAGTAATACTATATACTAACTAAGATAAAGCAAAATTAAAAAAAAAAGTATTTTATCGAGGATCAGTTAAAAGAAAGTACAGAGAACAATGAGCTGTTACGGAATAAAAGACAGTTTGGTTCTGTCCCACCAGACTTCCCAGATCACATTGTGGACCTTGATAATGATAGTGATATTTTACATATATGCTTAAATTACACATGTTATATACATCAGCTTAATCTACATATTGGCTAACATTTTCTACAATTTTATTCGACATTTTTTTAAAAAAATTATAAAACACAAGAACAAATAAAGTAAATGTTAGAAAACATCATCAATAACACGAAGAAATAACGAATTTGAACTCACAATGTATGAATTCTAAAGCTCAGATGAAAAACTTCAGCAACTCAACTACAAATCTCTCAAGAGTTAAGAACACAGTCTTCTATCAGTCAGTCCAGAATCGATTCTAACTTTTCTAAACCGTAAAATAAAAACAATCATTAACTAATTCATTTTCTTTGTGCCCCCACAAAGATTATAAGTTTATAACCCAAAAATAACAAATTCACGATTAAATTTAACGTCACTTTTCTGTATCAATCTTGCCAGTGTATGTATGCGGATTTTATGGAATGGTCCAGTTCTACAATAATACATTTTCAATGGCTTTGATTAGTTATTGGGCCACTTTTAATTTTATGAGTCCATGGACCATCAGCCGAAACTTTTAAACATAGCTAACTTATTCCTTTGGGGTGCACTATATCATCTCGATGATATTGGAGAAAACAAAAGAAGCTTTTTCACTTTTATAAGAGTTGTGGTTGAGAACTTTGTGACCGCCACCTTTTGGTTAGATTAATAGTAAAGTACTCACCTTTATATAATTAAGGAGTTTTAAAAGTAGTTTGCGATAAACTATAGTGTCCTAACAAGAAGAATATTGTAGGCATCGAGTAAAAGAAACATCAACAACCATTCACAGAAGTAGAAATGTAGAATACACATTAGATGCTTGAGTTTGAACTGGTTTTAAAGAGAATGTAAGTTTATTCAACCAGATTGAACCAACGTGCCACTAACCAACCGAATACCAGCAATAAGTGACACCGACCAAACCATAAGTAAATCAAATTTACTTGGCATTATCAACAATAGGGATTGTATTCAAAAAAGCAAGCCAGATAAGTAATCGTAAAGTGTCACACAAAAGAATCAACACAAACAATTATCAGTTATCACGTTGCAAAATCAGGTTAAATCATTTTTGGAAGTGGAGCCTTATCTGATGACGCATATCTGTTCAAGAGTATCATTTACCAATTACCACTACTATTGCTTTAACTTTGATTTGACATTTACTTCACGATTTGTTTTATTTATTTTCCTTTTCTTTTTGGAGTCGGCTATCTTCTTTATTAATCGTAGCCGTTGCCTGTGGTGTTATTTGAAGTTTGTACGGTTGTGATTTAAATAAAACCTTATCAGGAGGAGATGTATAAATCGAAACTGTACAACTTTTGTCTACCGTCCAGATAGAGAGAAGAAAGTACTGTCAAAGTCAGAGATTCGGTCTCTTTCTATCTCTCTCGTCTCTGTCTACTCAGACTATCTTGCCACGAAGAAAGAAGAGAATCATTACAAAATTTAAACGCGCGATCTACCAAACACTGTGGTTGCTGTATGATGAAACACAAACGCAACTTGAGATTCCAAACTGCTAGAAGAACAGTGTCGGTGATTTTGTCCCTATGCAACTCTCACATTGATTTTGTGTTTTTACCAAAACGTATGGTTAAAAAGTATTTTTCTTCGTAAATGTTGTTTTTGTAAATAATAGAATAATAGAAGCGAGTAAAATATAAAACAAAATTATTGTTTAAACCATGAATGATTAAGAGAAAAACAGAGAGAGATTAAGGACCCGTAATTAAGATTGTCTGTCAGTTTAAATTCAGAGTCAGATTACCAAAACAGAAAAAAAAAGATTGTCCGTCAGTCTTTTGTCTGCTTGTGAAAGAGTTGGGTAATAAGGAGACAAAGAAATGGCCAGTGAAGTGATAATCCAGTTGATCTAAATTCCCAAATTACCCTTCCTTGCTTGACCGAAACTCTCACGAGCGAATTTTGGTACGGCATAACCTTACACGTGGGAGAATCATCACAGTTCTCATTCCCTTAAAACCTAAAGCCTAACCGTTGAATTTGTTCTTAGTTAACGCAACACAATAATTCTTGTGTTATTTCATGTCAAAACACTGACAAACTCGAATCTAAAATCGAATATTTATTTATTGATATTGTTTTGTGTCATCCGTGTGATGAGTAAGAAAGCGACTGATATCTTATTAGTCGTCGGATTAATATGATAAACTCAATAAATGCGAATTACGTTTTTGATGTAACAGAAATAGCAGAATGATCTAAGAGCATTTCCAATGTGTAACTCTATTTTTTCCTCCAACATAGAGTAAAAGTGAAAATGAAGTAAAATTGATTCAACCTTACTCCATTTTTCACTTCGTAATAGAGTGATGAACAAAAAAATAGATTATTCCATTTATGGAGTAAATTTTATTATGAAGTGAAATATGAAATTGGATTGAAACATTTCTTACTTCATATTCACTTTTACTCCACTTTAAAAAAAAAAAATAGAGTAATGATGGAGATGTCCTAATACGATGAAAAATAGTATTGCACTAATATTTTCGTGGAAAATATAATTAAATTCTATCCTCTAAACTATAAGCTGACAAAATATTCCTTGTATCACTTGAGTTTGGTAAATCAGTAATGTTAGATATAAAGTTTAAGAAAATGGGAAACAACTTCATAACAAAGGTAATAACTAATAACTAAACAACTAAAACCAACAATGTTGAGATATAGAGAATAAAGGTTTCGTGTATAAAAATAAAATGCCTAAATTAGTAAATTGTACCAAATATGAAGCATGTGCAAGACTTGGAAGAACATCTCCAATTTTCATTTCTAAAACGCGATGATTAGTTGCAAATCGATATTTTATTGACATTGAAAATTTTAGTAATTCAAAATTATTATTTTCTGTAAGACTGATCCCACGCCGCAGCAATATCAAAAAGAATTCATGCTTGCCCTTACTAAATTACCATTTGACCCACTGTCCACTGACATAAGATTACTTACATAATTAATTAGTGTCTTTTAGTAAATAATCGAACTCTATTTTACCTTTTTCTTTCTCTCTTAAAATGTAGTATTTCTAACCTTTTTTTTTTTGTCAAAATGTATTTTTAAACAGTTACAAAAAAGGAAATATTATGTAAAATGTAGAAAGAAGAGAGGGTGAAAAAAGGAGAGGCCAATGGGGGATGAAACAAAGCAGCACGCTTTGCTTTCTCCACTTAAAACTACTACTACCCTACGGTTCTTTAAAGAGAGATATAGAGAGGATTGCGTGTGTTTGACACCAATACATTTAAAAAATAATAATTCTTGGTTTACAATTTATTAGTAATGTTCTGGTTTGATGATTCCTTTTGCTTTCCCTCTGGTTAAATCACAGTCTCTCCTTCCGTATTAATCTGACTTTCTTCTGTTCCTCTTTTCGCTGTAATTCCCAAAAATCTCCCCCCTTTTCAGAACCCACCATAAAGTTTACATTTTTACTCTTTTTTTTTTTTTTTGAAAAAGCGATGCTTTCATTTTGTATAAAAGACCCACTACTCCACCTCTCTAGCTTCTCACACCATTTCATCTCCCTTCCTCCCTCTTTCCTCTGTTTTATGAGAGTTTCTGTTGCGTGAACAAGTTGTCGACTTTCAGACAGACAATTCATTCCCTGTCGGAATCTCTTTCTTCTTTCTTTCGGTCAAAGAACAGCAAAAAATCTAATGGAGGGTTATTCAAGAAACTGGTTTCGCGATGACAAAGCCTCTGTTTACAACTCCGAAGAGAAGAAACTCGAGCTAAAGCTTGGTCCCCCTGGCGAAGACGAAGCTGGTTCATCGATGATACGACACATCAAGAAAGAACCAAAAGACAAATCTATCCTCTCTCTCGCTCCCAACCACTTCTCTTCTCCTTCCACCACCAACAAAACCACATCTCAGAAAAGGTTTTAAATCCTCACATTTTTTTTTACCTCACCTTTTTGTTTTTATCTGTTTTGTAACGTTTTGACATGATGATATTCACTTGAAACCAACCAATATTAATGGTCCCATCTTCTTCTTCATGTCTGCTTATTATTGGATCTCAATTTTTTTTTACTTTCACACATGTGCATGTTTCAGTCCTTTACTGCCTTTCTTTGTTTTTTTCCAACTTTTTTATTTTTTGTTAGTTTTTCAGATTTATTTAGTTCTGTTTCTGAGTGATTATTAACATTTTTTTTTTTTTATGTCTTGTGTTTAAAGAACTGCTCCTGGTCCAGTGGTGGGTTGGCCTCCGGTTAGATCATTCAGGAAGAACTTGACAAATGGAAGCTCTTCAAAGCTTGGAAATGAATCTACCTCCAACGGTGTTGTCCTCAAGAACCAGAAGTGTGATGATGATAATGCCCGAGAGAAGCCAATGGGAGCAAAGAGGCAAGGAGGCTTGTTCGTGAAGATCAACATGCACGGTGTTCCCATTGGTCGTAAAGTTGACCTCAGTGCGCATAACAGCTATGAACAGTTGTCTTTCACTGTCGACAAGCTCTTTAGAGGACTTCTTGCAGGTATATTTACCTTTATACTGTGGTAAAAAATGTTCAAGATAAGGTTCATTAGCTCTTTTGTGACTAATGCTTGTTGTCTGATGTTATTAGCTCAAAGAGAATCATCATCATTTGGAGAAGAAGAGAAACCAATCACTGGACTGTTGGATGGGAATGGAGAATATACTCTTACATATGAGGACAATGAAGGAGACAAGATGCTTGTAGGAGATGTCCCATGGCAGTAAGAATTTTTTGACCTTTTCTGAATAATATTCAGCTTTGATCAATCTAAAACTAAAGCATCTTTGTTTGTCAGTATGTTTGTATCTTTGGTGAAAAGGCTGCGTGTGATCAAAACCTCTGAGATTTCCTCAGCATTAACATGTAAGTTTAATTTTCAGATTTGAAATCATTTTTGCCTATGACGCTTTATGTGAAGTTAAATATTTTGAGCAAATTAGCTCAATATACTAAACAAATTGAGATACCATAGAATTAGGGGAAAATAGTAATGATGGGGGGAAGAAAATTGGAGAGAAATAAGATATTGAGTGCAAATAGGATAAATGTTGTGTGTAGGGAATACAAATTCTCATATTTTTTATCTAAATTTTGTAGATGGAAATGGCAAGCAAGAGAAGATGAGAAGATGATGAAATAAACTTTCACAGCTTAAAGAAGTAGAGATGTTATCTTTTTTTTGCTTTTGCCTTTTTTCTTAACTCTGATGAGTTTTGTGGTATTTGAAATGTGTTTCTGATTCAAGTCTGATGTACATTCTGGTGTGTTACATCTTCTTTTGAGAATTTCATAGATGAGTTTTGTTGGAATTCAAAACCAGACAAATGAAAAGTATGATTTTGGTTATTGAGTATATTACAGATACACTACGTTTTAGTCATTATGGTCTCTTTTGTCTAAAGCTTTCGACCATGATTAGTCGCACTTAATGAACACTTAAAGAGCAGCAATTTTATTGAATATTGTAGCTCCCTAAAGTTCTTTTTAAAATATTTTGGAAAGAGGAAAATAAACAATCTTTCTTCTCTGCAAAAGCTCTTTTAGCTTCATTAACTCTACACTCGGGCTATTGTAATGAAACTACGAGAGAGAAAGGGTATAAAGACATCTACCAACTTTTCTTTAAAGGAGTTCTAAGGGGACGGACAGATGCTCTCAAACCATTTTCTGGTCATACTGTTATATGTTTTGGCCAACAAAAATTACATATATACTTCTACTCATTTGGATAAAAACATCATAGGGCTATATATCATCTTCTGATTAAATATCTAAATATTTGATCTGACTATTACAGATTTAGGATTGTGTTGTTGCGTCTTTGTATGCATGCATGCTGATCTTAAATTTCACACTATTGTATTTTGTTTCTTTCATTTCTTAAGAATAGAGATGAGTTGTTCAAAAAAAAAAAAATAGAGATGCAAAATAATGTGAAATTTCTATTTATACAATTAGATTAAATTAGTCTGAAGAAGACGTGTTCCCAAAAAAAAAAAAATCTGAAGAAGAAAAAAAATTGTGGCTGCTGGAATATTTGAGAAAGAGGCTTAAAACAAACATTGAATGCAGTGAAGTGTCTTTATCGTTGAGAGAGACTTGCCTAACTATTCAAAGCAGCAATATGAGACTCTGTTTACTTTTTCTGTTTGCCCCAACCCCAAGAGGATGCTGCAGTGTTTTAGTTCTTTTTTGTGAAAGGCAGTGTTACTTGCTCAACCCTATCCTACCAACATGATTAACCCAGACTTAGAATCCCGAAACTTCCGATTTTTACTGTTCATCCTCGTCCCTACAGCCTTCCATTGCCTCCTCCTGATCGATCCTCACGAGACACGCCTTATCAAAAGCTTGACCGTCTCGTTCCTTCAATGGCTTGGGTGTAAAACGCCATCTTCCCGGCAAGATCATGATTCACATCCACAACACCCGCTCCGCGATCAACATCAACCTTAAACTGTAAGCTAATCACTTCACTTCCATAATCATGTCTTGAAGTTTAGCACTCAGAAATGAAATGACATCACAGTAACAATTATACCACTGCATGAAGTTGTGAGAACGTAGTACAAAAATTATTTATTGTAGAGATACGGCCAGGAAAAGCCCGCCATTTTAACTGTAGATGGAAACAACAAAATCCATTTAATAAAAATAGGACCAACTATAAAACAAAAAATTTAAACTGGCTGGGTCTTTTTCTTCTTGTCCCAAAGATCTTTATTTTACACGTCCCAAAATATCGTTTGATTTTTCTAGCAAATGATTGCTGCTTCAACAAAATTTGCTGCTTACGGTGTCGTAGCTTGGAACAGACAACACTGCCAAACAAAAAAAAAGAACCAGACACAATATTAAGGACACAAGATCGTTGTTTTATTATACCTCTGTAAGTGAAAAGGTATATGAAATGTATAAGTTAAAAGAGAAATGTTTATTACCCTCTCCGAAGGAACCCATTGTCAAAGGCTTTGAAATAATCTTGCTGGTGAAATCTGTAATGTCCTTCAACGTAAGTCCGTCTACTGTCTTCAAAAATTGCTCAATTGGCTTCCTGCAATATTTTTTTTTTTTTAATATAGAACATTGAGATTAAAGTGAATTTTCTTTAAAATAAAATTAAAATGAAAATTTGCTGTGTACCTCTCTCCGTATGTAAGTATCTGCCTGCCAATGTCTTCTGCTGCAATCATCTGCATACCACACAACACTAACTCGTTAGTATCTTCCATTTAAGTTGGTTTCATCTTAAAGTGAGAGAGTGAAAGAATACCCGAGATTCCAAATTCATCAGAACTGCAGATTTTGTGGCTGCCTTGGCACGATCAAGATGCTTCTGGTTAACTGTCCAAACACATAAACACAAGGAAAATGTTTCATACATGTAAAGTATTGTATCCACTTTTAAGTGACAGCAAGGAAGAAACAAACTGTAAACCTTTTCCTCCGGCAACATCTTTCAGTTCTTTAGCTGCTAATTCAATTGCTTTTGCAGCGAACTCGGGACTCTGCAACCATAGATGTAAATCATATCACTATGTTAACCATAATACGTATCAAGGAAGCTAACGCAAACTGAACAAAGGTATTAACAATACCCACACAAATTGGTAATATTTCTTTAATACCAAATCTATCATCAATGGGAAAAAGGTGGATGATTGATGTAAGGAAAAACACAGTAAACAAAATCAGGATTTTGCTGAACTCACCGAGCAACCATAGATTCCAAACAATCCGGTGTTGTTAAAGATGCTAGTGAATGCAGTGCATGACTGAACTTGCTGATATTCGTTTAGAATACGGAGATCTGTAACCAGATATAGGAACTTGTATCACTATTACTGATCCTCTAGCAGAGCGTGATAATTTATAATGAACTAGTTCAAGAAACAGCAAAAAAAACAATAAAGCCATAAAATACACAAGATTTGACTTACATAGCCATGAGTGCATTCCTTTTCCAGGGCCTCCAGCTGAGAATGAGCCGCCTCCTCCCATGAGCATCTAATAGGAAATATATTTAAATTACATATCAGCCTTTCCTAAGAAATAGGATTTGACTGAAACAAATGAAAGTGTTATTAACACGAGGAAAAATTAAACATTCAATTTAGGCACCTGGAGAACAGTGGCAATGACTGCTTCTTTCTCGTTATTCCAGCCAGGAACCTCAAAAGCAAGCGCAAAGTGTGTAGCCTGAAGAAGACCAAAAAGCTCAATTAGAGTTGTAACATAAAAACAATTTCATCTCGAACACACTTGTTTATTACTCCAACGACAGTAAATGTGTAATAGATACCTCTCCACCAGTATGTTGGCGAAAATCTCCACCAGTATACTGAGATTTCGGCTCCCCTTGGCGCGGTACATTAGGAAGGTCAGAAGTTAATGGCTCAACAACTTGTAAAAGTTCCTCGTGTTCAACTCCACTTGCCGCCAGTACCATACGTGCAGCAGTGAAATTCTCCTGAAATCCCCAGATCAAATGATTAAACAATTGTAATAACAGAGGTTTTAGATGGTTCTCAAAAGCTGAATGCTGCCTTACAGTCATAAACTCCTCCAAGAGTTCCCCATTCAATCTGTCCAAAGCAGACTCATGTGCGTACAGAGGATTTGCCAATGCACCGGAATAACCAGCAGAGTGAACGGCCTCCATGAGGAGTCCCATAGGGTTCTTTGCAAGCTCTGCTATCTCTACCTTCATCTTACGTAGCTACGAATCAACACAAGAACAATAAGTCACATAAATGTATTCACCAGAATTATCAAAATAACAACAAAGGAAAAAAGAAATTCACCTCTTCATTGACTTCCCAATCCAAGAAAGCAGGGTTCCTCACACTGTCGATAAGAACTTCAACCATTTCAGGGACATAGGTTTTGAGAGCATCGATGGTGTAACTCATTTGCTCCCGAGACGCAGACGCCGAGGTGTTGCCTCCAATAGCTTCAATTTCCCTCACAAGACGTAGATGGCTTCTGTTCGTCGTGCTCTTGAAAGCCATCCTCTCAAGCAAATGCGTTGCTCCATGGAAATAAGGCGCCTCATAGATAGAACCACAATCAACATACAAACCAATAGAAGCTACTGGATTCTGCCAACACAATAACTTTCTCAGTTCATTTCCGGCATGTTATAACGGATGCGATAAGATAATGCGAAAAAACAGAGGAGTAAACGCGATAAGTAAATCAACACAGAGATTCGACTTGGTTCACCGGATTATTGGGAGACGATTTAAGATTTTAGAGTACAAAGAGGATTACAAAAACACCAAATATATAAGAGAGCATCCGCGTTCTAAAAGCCTAATTATCAGCGAGGCTAGATTCAAGGCATATCAACATCACACTTTCATAGAAATTTCATACTCCCTCCGTTTCAATTTGTATATTTTCTAAATAAAAACATCATTGTCTATAACAAAATTTATTTTGAAACGAAAACTTTACTCTAGAACAACAACAACAATTAAATATTAAAATGAAACGGAATGAGTATAAAATAATACATAAGGATGACTTACGGGAGACATCTCCGAGGCGATTTTGAGGCCGTTTGGAAGAGTAGTGATCTTAAGTTTGCTAGGCTCGACGTGGTCAGCAAGTGGCGGAGGAAGAGATACGCCTTGTAGTGGCATGTCCAATGAAGCAAGCGAAGAAGAGGATCCACCAGTCAACCATCCGAAGAAGCCTGAAGAAGAAGAAGAAGAGCTCGTAGCAACAGCACTGGAGCTAGCGTAACGCGCCGGTGCCAAACCTCTGCTAAGAGATCCCTAACAAAAAAAAAGAATACGATAATGATTTCAATCAACGAGCCGCGGATTCACAATTCGTCATCTACTGATTGATTGAGGCAAAAGTCGTTTCTCCTAATCGAGAATCGGATTGACTAAAACGATAGGGAATCAATAATCGGAATCCAGATCTATAGATTTTCCGGGAAATCAGTGAATCGGACGAATCTTTTCCCTACTCGAACGTTCCAGAAGCTAAATCGATGATGAAACGATGAGAGAGAGGTACTGACTTTGAGAGCCTTGGCTCGTGAAGCTGCCGTGCGATACATGGCGAATGTGGAAACTGAGTACCGAGTCGACGCAAGAGAAGGCGAGGCTGATGGATTCGAGAGGTGAGAGAGACTGAGAATAGTCGTTTTTTTTTTTTAAAGTTTGTTATTCGATCGAGCATCTACTTGTTGATGCTAACGTACGCGGAGTTTGTTTCACATAGGCCCATCAATTGCAATTAATCTGACCCAGGATTGGCCCATTTAATATAACCCCGAGAATAGACCGATCTAACCATATATACTGACTTGAACCGAAACTCAACCCAAAAAACTTATATTTCGGTTAGTTTCTGATAAAACTTTCGATTGTTTTTAAGATACCCAAACCAACCAGTAACCAAACTGAACCAATCGGTTCTTTCAACAGCCGGAAAACCAAAAAACTGATTGGTTCAGTTCGGTTAATCCCAAGCTTAACATAACGAAAACTGTAAGATATGGTTTTACAAGTTGAATTTGAGCGGTTGCAAGGTTTACATCAATATTTTAAAACCAGACCGGACTGGTCGATTTTTTATCTGGTTTTGAGTTGTTTAAAAACTATTTGAATTAGACTATCAAAACCATCCTAACCAAAATTGGTCAAATCCGCCAAAAACCAATTCATATGATTCAAAACTAAAACCCAATTTTTTCTAATTTAAGTAAAATAGAATTTAAAATTTAAATAAAATAATATTTTTAAATTCAGAAAGTTTTTAAAAAAAAGTCATAGTAATTTTTAATATTTATCTTACTAACTTAGTATACATTATATTTATATTTCACGACCATATCAGTGTGAAAACATTATATAAATTAATAATATAATTTTACTTATATACTTTTAGTTACATAAGATAAAATCTAAAAACTCGGCCAACCAAGCTGACCGTTTTATCCAATTACATGCTTGAGTAAAGGTTTAATCCGGTTTTTAAAACATTGGTTTATTTTTCTTCAGAGCTTAGCTTGATGACTAATCAAATTCTACTTCACACAAACCTCCTTTTATTAAAATCCACAAGCGACAACACAAACATAACACTTAAACCACAAACATAACACCCAAGCACAAACAGAAAACATAGCCCATCAAGAGACCTCAAATCCACTAGTAGACCTCTGACATAACTTTATTCATATTTGGAAATCAAAGAACCAACCCACAATAAGCTTTTCATTTGGTGACTGGTGCAACATAGACTCCAATTTGATGAACCCAATCGCTAGATTTTCCATGGAACCCAACGATCTTGTTACCTTCTTCCTTAAGCTCAACATATTCTCCGCCAGTCATTCCAAATGGTTGAGATATCTGCTTATTAGTCTTGAATATTAAACTCGTCACCACTGTCACACCACGTCCCTCTGCATGGATTTTGTCATAGTAGACACCCACGGACGTAATGTACTCACCATCCGCAAGCTCAAACTACAAAAAAAGGATAAGAAATTTTTCAAGAATTCAAAATCTTGAGAAACATAAAACTTAACACTTATAGATAAAGAGAGAAAGAGTCACCGTTTCAACTCCAAGCGGTGATTGTTTGCCATGACCATCACCAACAACTTTCTGAGAGCCATTCTGGTACTCGACCGCCACGAAAGACACACCATCATTGTTCTGCCCTATTTGTATTTTCTTAACGCCGTCGAAAGCACCATCATCCCATGAAGCTCCTTCATCACCACCTACTGCTTGTAGCTTCTTGCTAGGTTTCAATGGAGTTGAGGCGATGGGAGCGAAGTAAGCTCCAAGAGAGTTGAGTTGATTGTCGGCGAAGCCATGGAAGCCGACAATCTTCTTGTCTTTCACTTCAAGTAATATATCTGTACCTTCATCTCCAGGATATTTTTCAAACCCGTAATAATCTGAAGTCTTTGTGTTGGTTGTGAACTGAATCCCGACAATCTTGTTGGATGAATCGGACCAACCTTTCACGGACAGGAGATACTCGTTGGGATGACTTATCTCAAACTGCAAGGTAATGAAAATTTTTAGTAAATCTCTAGGTAACTATTTTATAAAAAAACTTGAGAAAAAAGAAACTTGTAATACGTTATACGTACCGTTCCAATAATAGTTCTAGCTCCTCCTTTCACACCATGGGCAGGTCCTTCCTTTGTCTCTCCGTTCTTGACATATTCGAACTTGATTTGCTCAATCACTCGACTATATGCTACATGTATCTTCGTCACACCATCGTGATCACCACTGTCGTCCCATTGGTTGCCTCCCTTGCCGCCTTGTGCGTCAAGTTTTTGAGGACTAGAACCGCTGTTGGAACCACTTCCATTGTCGCCATTGCCACCAGGTTTAGAACCAGTGTCGAAGTAAGCTCCAATAGCATCAATAGCATTACCACCACGTCCATGAAACCCAATAAGTTTTCCTCCATTTTCATCTTTGAACTCGAATTCTGTTCCCTTCTTTTCACTGTCGATACCGAACAACGGAGAGGTAAAACCTTTGGAGGTTGTGAAGTAAAGCGATGTGATAAGCGTCGTATCATAGGTGTAGTTATGTTTGTAGGTTCCAGCAACTTCCGTGATACTATCGTTTGGATAGTCCACTGAAAACTGTATTTCATTTACCATTAGAAGCAAACGTATTAGTATCAAACTAATTGAATATTTTAAACATGAGTCACCACTAAATTTATTTTATACCTCTTGTAGTTTCCCACGAGCCGTTCCGTGCTCACGGACTTCAACTTTTCCATCTTTTACGTATTCGATCTTGATATAAGTTATGCTTAAGTTGTCTACTCCGACGGTTATTTTCTTCACACCTTCAAAACCAACATCGTCGAATGGTTCTCCCTTGTCACCACCAAGCGGTCCCTTCTTCCCGGGGACATCAGTGTTAGGACCGTCTTTACTAGGGACGTCGCCTCCGTCACCACCTTGTGAACCGGTGTCAAAGTAAGCTCCAATTGCATCAATAGCATTACCACCACGTCCATGCAAACCAATAAGCTTTCCTCCATTTTCACCTTTGAACTCGAATTCTGTTCCCTTCTTCTCACTGTTGATACCGAATAATGGAGAGGTGAAACCTTTGGAGGTTGTGAAGTAAAGCGATGTGATGAGAGTCGTATCATAGGTGAAAATATGTTTGTAGGTTCCACTAACGGCCGTAATACTATCGTTAGGATAGTCCACTGAAAACTGTTTATTAGAAACAAATCTATATTAGTAACGAACCAGTTGAATAGTGTGACAGAAAATCGCATTTATTACCTCTTGTAGTTCCCCACGACTTGTCCCGTGCTCACGGATTTCGACTTTTCCATCTTTCACATATTCGATCTTGATGTAAGTTACACTGTATTGATCGGCTCCAACGGTAATTTTCTTCACACCTTCGAAACCAACATCGTTGAACTCTTCTCCTTTTTCACCACCAAGAGGTCCCTTCTTCCCTGGGACATCGGTTTGTGAACCGCCGCCGCCGCCCTTACCTCCTTGTGAACCGGTGTCGAAGTAAGCTCCAATGGCATCAATCGCATTACCACCACGTCCATGGAACCCAAGAAGCTTTCCTCCATTTTCACCTTTGAACTCGAATTCTGTCCCCTTCTTTTCACTGTCGATACCGAATAATGGAGAGGTGAAACCTTTGGAGGTTGTGAAGTAAAGCGATGTGATAAGCGTCGTATCATAGGTGTAAACATGTTTGTAGGTTCCACTAACGGCCGTGATATTATCGTTCGGATAGTCCACTGAAAACTGTATATTTCATTTACCATTAGAAACAAAGTGTGTTAGTAATAATATAATATTAACTGAAGTCGCATAGAGAAATTTATTTACCTCTTTGAGTTCCCCACGAACTGTCCCATGCTCACGGACAACAACTTGTCCATCTTTTATGTACTCGATCTTGATGTATGTTACACTGTACTGATCTGCTCCGACGGTTATTTTCTTCACACCTTCGAAACCAACATCGTCAAATACATTTCCCTTATCACCACCAAGCGGTCCAATCTTTCCTGGTCCATCATTACCGGTTTCATTTCCTGAACCACCGCCGCCACCAGATTCATTTCCAGAACCACCAGGTTTTGAACCACCACCGCCGCCACCACCAGATTCATTTCCAGAACCACCAGGTTTTGAACCACCACCGCCGCCACCACCAGATTCATTTCCAGAACCACCAGGTTTTGAACCACCACCGCCGCCACCGCCGCCACCACCGGATTCATTTCCAGAACCACCAGGTTTTGAACCACCGCCGCCACCACCAGATTCATTTCCAGAACCACCAGGTTTTGAACCACCGCCACCGCCACCACCACCAGATTCATTTCCAGAACCACCAGGTTTTGAACCGCCACCGCCGGTTCCAGAGCCTCCAGGTTGTGGTTTGATGCTACCAGGGGTAGGAATGGGAGCAAAGTGAACGTCGAGGGAGCTGAGAGCATTGCCGCTGGTTCCTAGAAACCCAGCGATTTGGCTATCTTTGGGTGCGTCAGCTGAAAAGTAGTTTTGAGTTTTGTTTCCGTAAGGCCCATATGTCTTCTTGTTCGTCTTAAACGTTAGCGCCGTTATATGGTCTCCCGAAAAAGTGGTTTTGTAGTAACCAGACACACTTGTTATGTACTCGTCCGTGCTCAGTGTGAACTGCCATTTAAAAAAAAAACAGACAAACAATGTTTAATAAGGTGGTAGAACAATCTTGAAACTAATTAAAACTGTTTTACTAACTCCGTCTGATCTGGTGCCGACAGTGCCACGACGCTGGGACTTAAGGTTGGTTCCCTCGTATTCCACCTCGATAGATCTGATGACGTCATCAAATGTGAGCTGAACTTTCTTCACCTTGGCGTGCTTTCCGTCGTCCCAAGACATCTTGGCCTTTAAGATCCGTCAGATATCGCCTGAGAACTATAGGAGTAATAAAAATTACATTTCCTAAAAAGGAAGTTTTACATACTCGAAAGTAAAGAAAGGCACACTTATTCTAACCTAGTAATCTCATTGGTTGGACACTAAACTCAAAATAACAAATAGTACACATTATTTGCAAATATAGAATGTTCGTACATTATTTATTGTAAATAAATATTTATTTGTTAAAAATAAATTTAAATTACTAGTAGATTTTATCAGCTATTTTAATAAACTAAATTAATATGTCAGTATTTTATTGGTTTTAATAAAATATGAAAAACTGATAGAAACAATTAAAAAGTTGCAAAAAAAATTTTTTTTGTTAAAGGGTTTTCATAAAAAGTTGCAAAAAGTACTGACGAGAAACTAATGTCTGGATGAAAATGTACGATTAATCGGTAGCAGAAGAAGAAACAAGAAACAGAGCATGATATAAAAGCACAACAGATGAAAAATATAATGATAAATTTCATTGGGACAGTAGTTTTTTTTTTGCTTAACATTTGGGACAATAGTGGATATCAACAAAGCTACATTAATGTTTTTGTTAATGAAATTCTTAAATACAACAACTTTGTTTTGGCCTTAAAATACAACAACTTAATATTCCTTTTATAGTCTTTGAAATCTAGCCACCCAAAATCTCTGATTTTCATGGACTGTTCTATCTCTAAACTCTGAAAATGAGAGAAAGAGAGAGAGAGTACCTTAGTGGGAAGATGGATGAGGAGGAGAGTGAATTGCAATAATTGGGGTGGCAAATGGTTCGATATTTATTGGCGTCTTGGCGATAAGGTTGGTTAACGTTTCTTATTTGTCACATGGCGATATTCAACATTTTGGTTGTAACCGACCGGTAGAATTTATACTAACAAGAAAATAATGCTTACGGTCGGTCCCATTGATTATGAATGTAACAGTAGAATGATTGGATCAAAAGTTCCGAAAACAAAAAAAAACAGTAGAATGATTGGTGTGGAAATACGTACGTGTTCTTTAATTTATCGTCAAAATGGAAATAAATAATAAATATCCTTCTCAGTTTCACCGACCAGACAGAACTAATTTAATCAAATAAAGCCGAAAAATGTTGTACTACATATTATTACGTTCCCATTGGTTGGTTATGACTGTAAGAACGTTAACAATTGGTGCATAAATAAGTCTGTATATTTAAAGCTTTTTTTCTTTTGAAGAAAATAGGCTACTAAACATTTTAACAATATACATCTTAAATAAGAAAATAGTACACTTTAAAGCTCAAAACTTTAGTTTTCTTTTGGTCGTGGATAAAAATGTGTAGCATCCAAAGACATATAAATTGATTTAGACTACAGATGAAAAGACATGTATCGCTGGCTTTAGATTAACGACCTGAGAGCTGAGCTGAATCAGGTGATACACATGCTCTTCACATTTATAACTAATTTGGTTCTATAATCACGTGCAACATGCTATAGAGACACATCTTTTTGAAGTTATTAAGACGGTTGAATTATAAGCGATGCTGAAAATTTTGTTAGGTGTTAATCGAGCGTTTGGATTAATCCTAGTGCCTAACAGGAAAATACTGGAGATTAGCTTTGTAATTTATTTCGCACATACGTAATTTCTATTAAGGCGTTTCTACTCAAGTTGTATTTTTTCAAATACAAGTATACAACTTACTTTCATTAAATCAACCGGAATAATTACAAAAAAAAAGACATTTTCTTGGAAAATAAACATACGGTACAATAGCAATAAAAGATTAAACATGATAATTCCTTAACAAGTTGATAGCAAAGTCAAGATAGTGTTTGAATGCATCCAGAGAGCCTTCACGACAAACTCGGACAGCTGAAATTTAATCACTTTATGTTGTGACGTTGCACACCAACCCTCACCAAAGAGAGGAACAAAAATAGTCTCGATTGTGCATTCTTGCCCCACACATAAACCGCTACACAAGATGGCTAGATGGCTAACCGGTGAGTAAGCTGAAAAAATACTCGCTACCAGACCCAAGGAAATCTCTCCTTCCATAAAAAGGAGGCATGGTAGTGAGATACTCTGCTTGATGGAAGAAGAAGATGGAACCGGTAACAAAGTCGGTGAATCCACCGAACAATTCATTGTGAAAGAGTGATATGACAATGCTCGCATAATATAGATCTCAAGGAACCCTTCGGAAATCTTTGAACTAGTCAAAAATGCCAGTCCCATAACTAGCTGTCTCTCGGTATGGTGCAAAATTATAGGTATTGGTTGACTGAAGAAAGGTCCGTCAGATGCAATAAGGGTATACTGGGCTAGGCCCATACAGAAATAATTCTCGGCCAATTAAGAAACGGCTTGGTAGAAGCTCTAGCTCCGGGATAAGAGATGGAGATGGAACGGAGGCCACCGGTAGCAATGCGGGTGCAGCATGAACTTATCAAATTTTGAGTGTTCAGATCTGGACACTGGAGCCAGATTGGAGCAGCTTCCCAGGAATGCTTAATTAGATAAACAGTTTGTTGTGCCGTGTACGGGAAAAAGAAGAGATCTCATGTAGAGGTCTTTTGACGTAGAAAGTACTCAGAGCACTTACCAATCACAGTTTTGTCAAATATTCTTCTTTGTGAATAATACTCGAAGTCAGCCATATCACACTACTAAAAGCTCAATATACTGAGCAGGGAGCACGCCACGTAGGATAGTTAATTCAGACCAATCAAAAACATGTATGTTGACACGTCAGATCACATCAAGCCGAAAATTAAAAAACTGGCCTCTTTCGTGTGGGCTCATTGGTTTTGTTACGGTCCAAATTTTGCCAAGCTGTTTTCCATCGGTTGCTATTGTTATCCTTATTTAGTTTTCAAAATGTTTCTAATACAATTGTAACATTTTTCTTGAAGCGTGATATTTAAGATATTTTGTTTCGTCTCATGAACTCAAACCTGAGATAAGCATATGTGTGCCACATAGTGTGCGCTTCAAGAAACCACTAGGTCAATGTTATCTGGTTTATCACCATCGTAAATATCTTCACCATATTTGGTTCTTTGCCATGGAAGTAATAATAGCTATATCCTCATTTCTTTGATTGCAGGCTTGCAGCTTAATCATTCCCAACATCATTTAATGTTGATCGGAGTATTGTGTTGTTGTTGTGATGGCTAAGCCTAGACATCATAGCTTTTCCAGAACTCTATGGAACCTGCATATGGAATCAACGAGATGTCCCTCAACCGTTTATGCCTGATTTTTTAGGAAGCACGAGTGCTCATATTTCACCTTCCAATCCTAATGCTTCAGATGCTAAGTTAGTGCTTAACTACTCCATACAAACAGGGTAGGCGTTTTATCTTGAGTTTTTGTGTGATTGGGTTATATGATTATTTTCTTATATATGTTCTGTTTGTGGTTTTGAATTTCATAGAGCTCATATAATCATGTTCTAATTCAAATATGACTCTCTCTCTCTCTCTCTTATTTTAAATTATTTTAAATTTGTAGACACAAGGCAATGAATAAATACAAAAACATTTAAATTTCTAACAATTTAATACTTTAAAATTGATTGTAATATATATATACACGATTTATATTCAAATATAAGTGCAAATTTTTTAATTTAACTAAAGATTATACAAATATCCCGGGCGTAGCCTGGAAAAATCTCATATCTTTTTAATAATACTACCAGACATGCACTGAGAGCAACTTTGTAAAATATACTATATACTAAAAATCTTATTTATATGATTGCAAGTTCTTATCGCCATATAAGTA
Source organism: Brassica napus (assembly GCF_020379485.1). Classification (NCBI taxonomy): domain Eukaryota; kingdom Viridiplantae; phylum Streptophyta; class Magnoliopsida; order Brassicales; family Brassicaceae; genus Brassica; species Brassica napus. The sequence goes on along the minus strand of NC_063439.1, from coordinate 1,444,065 downwards.
ACGATGTAGAATTGTGTTCTGCAAAAAACAATATTGATAAGCATATACTCGGTTAGAAGATTTTGAACTATCATATTAAAATAATGTATAAATTTAAAGTGTTAAGTGTTAGTATGGTCTACAAAAACATTCTATGTTAGTGGTCATAGTATAATAAGAAATCTTAAAAAATACAAAAATAAATTCTTATCAATATGATTCCAAGTTTATATCAAAATATTAGTAATTGAATAGAAATGTCTTATGCAGAAAAACAAAGCAGATTAGGATTGCATATGGTCGTTATAATTGTTTTTTGAACATCCATATTAAAATTGATATATGATTTAATGAGTTAGTGTTAGAATGATTTTAGAAGTTAACCAATCATTCATTCATTCTGTGCATGTGTTCACTTTCAAATACTATTTGATAGAGTTTGTATAAATGATTTGTGAAGACTAAGTGTGGTTTCAAGACTTTTTTGTATTAACCTTACATTATCAAATAATGAAATTCACATTTATTTCAATGACACACATACACACACAAACATGGTAAAACAGACTTCGGATGGCCTTATTTTATGTAATCAAAGAAAAAGGATTTTAAATGGCAAGCCTGTAATTGGCGATAAAGAACTCCGATCTGATGAAACTAATCACCAGCTTTTCCGTCGAACCCGGCAACTTTTTAACCAGAACCAGTCTCGAAGTGAGCCCCAATGGCATCGATGGCAGTACCACCACGTCCATAAATTCCAAGAAGCTTTCCTCCATTTTCACCTTTGAGTTCGAAATCTTTTCCCTTAGCTACACCAAATAATGGAGAGGTAAAGCCCTTGGAGGTGGTGAAGTACAAAGATGTGATAAGAGTTGTATCATAGTTGAAAATATGATTGTAGCTTCCACCAACAGCTACAATATTGTCTCCCGGATAGTTCACCGTGAACTGTATTTCATTTTCCATTATAAACAATGAATTAACTGAATATTAACGAAATTCAACAAACAAAATTTTATATGTTTTGACCTCTTTTAGCTCCCCGCGATTCGTCCCATGTTCACGAACTATGACTTTTGCATCCTTTTGGTATTCGATCTTGATATAAGTTATACTGTACTCATCTGCTCCAACAGTTATTTTCTTCAAACCATCAAAAACACCATCGTCGAATGTGTTTCCCTTGTTACCCCCAAGCGGTCCGAAGTGAGCCCCAATGGCATCGATGGCAGTACCAGCACGTCCATATATTCCACGAAGCTTTTCTCCATTTTCACCTTGGAGCTCGAATTCTTTTCCCTTCGCCACACCAAATAATGGAGAGGTAAAGCCCTTGGAGGTGGTGAAGTGCAAAGATGTGATAAGCGTTGTATCATAGTTGAAAATATGATTGTAGGTTCCACCGACGGCTACAATACTGTCTTCTGGATAGTTCACTGAAAACTGTATTTCATTTTTTCATTAGGAAAAAGAAGAAATAACCAAAGCAACTGAATATTAACAAAACTTTATATGTTTTGACCTCTTGTAGCTCTCCCCTGTTTGTCCCGTGTTCACGGACTTCATCTTTTCCATTATTTTCGTATTCGATTTTGATATAAGTTACACTGTACTCATCCGCTCCAACAGTCAAGGTTTTCACACCATCGAGAAAACCATCGTCAAATCTGTTTCCCTTGTTACCACCTAGCGGTCCGAAGTTAGCTCCAATGGCATCAAGAGCTTGACCAGCACGTCCAAAGAAACCAATAAGCTTTTCTCCATATTTGCCCTCCAAGGTGAATTCTGTCCCAGCTGGTTGTCCAGATTCTGTTGTTCCACCGAGTATTGGAGATGTTCTTCCAGTGTTGGTTTTAAAGATTAGTGATTTGATCAGCGGTACTTCATAGTATCGAACACTATCATAGCTTCCACCAACAGATGTGATATATTCATTCGGATAATCCACTGAAAACTGGATTTAATTTCCATTAGAAACAAACAAGTCATTAGTATTTAAGCGTTTAATTTGAACTGGTTACAAGGTATTAAAGAAGTAACGATATTTTTGTTGAGAAAATGTCAATCATATAATACACAGGCACTGGCGTTCAAACTTTCCCATCACCTGATTTGATTTTCAATTTTCGTTGACCTAGTTAGGGTAACCTGAAACTCAAACTGAACCAACCAGAAAAAAATGATTCCGAACAAAACCGAATTCAACATAAATATTCGAATGAGTTGTTTAAAGTTATTTAAAGTTTTAAGTTTTACCCGAATGAAATCCAAATCCATTTGAGTACTCGAAAAATTTAAATTTTTCAAAAATCTAACAAAAACATACTAAACCCAATTCTGAATAAGTATTAAAAATACTCTAAAATATTAATAATAACAACATCTCAAAAACAACTTTATTTTGATGTTTGGAAAAAGCCTCAAATTTAAAGTTTAATGGTGTTCCTCTCCAAAAGCAAAATCTTATATTGAACTTTCAAAGTTTTATAGGTCTTTACAATTGCTTAAAACTTCTTAAACTCATAAAACGTTTATAATAAATAATAATCGACAATAATGATACTCTTTATGAATTTATCAGTTTGAACATGAAGAATAATATAATGAATTCATTGAAAACAATGCCTTTAGATTAAACCAAAATTATATGGATAACGTTTTTGAGGTTTTGGAAATTTTAAATCATATTTACATAATTTTAGTAGTATTCTAATATTTAAACTTTAGGTATGATAGTTAAATTATATGTAAAAAATTATGAGATGTGAAATTATAAGGATTAAAATGATAAAATAAAAAAGAAAAAAGTTGATACAATTATTTTTAAAAATATAAGTGTAAGAAGTAAGAACACATAAACTTTATATTTGAAGTTTTAATGTTGCTTTTAGAGATACTTCAAACACTTCAATTAAGCATCTAACATATGAATAAAAAAGAACTCAAATATTCAATTTAATGTATACTTTTGGTCTATTGTTATAAATTTTCAAAATGAATATGTTGTATACTAACTTTTATTTTTTATTTTGAGTTATATTATGAATATTAAAATATTTTTAAATAACATAAATGAGTATTCGTTTGACGAAAAGTGTGTAATAAAATATTTTTATAACAAAGTTTCCCAAAATGTTACCTCTTTTAATTCCCCACGAATTGTTCCATGTTGACGGGATTCAAGTTTCCCATCCTTTTCATATTCGATCTTGATCATTGATATACAGTTAAAAAGACCTCCCTCTACTGACACAACTATTTTCTTCACACCATCGAAAACACCATCATCGAATGCTTCTCCCAAGTATCCACCCACTGCTCCCACCTTTTTGGACATTATTTCCTTTTATTACCTTTACAAAAACCTGAAAGATTGAATCGAGAAGCAAAAGAAAATGGTCTTTTGTTACTTCAAACTACACTAAGTTCACATGTAATAAAACAAAGGAAGAAAAAAGTAAAATAGAGAGAGAGAGAGAGAGAGAGAGAGAGAGAGAGAGAGAGAGAGTACCTGAATGGCAAGATGAGGATGAGAGTGAGTTGGGGATAGCAAATGGTATGATATTTATAGCAATTTTGGCGGTAAGGTTAGCTCATGCTATTTATTTGTCACGTGGGGATATTCAACATTTTTGCCATTCCTGACGAAACAATAAAAGAAAAATGAATGTCCTTTTCAATTTTCTCCCACCATATAAAATATCTAAAAAGAAAACAAGGTTAAAAATGTCCGTTAGCAAAGGCTATTTATTTGAACAAAAAAAAAAAAAAGCAAAGGCTATTTATTTGTCACGTGGGGTATATTAACTATGTTTGGCTGACAGAAAAAAAAAATTGTCCTTCTCAGTTTTCTCCTACCACAAATAAAATATCTAGCCGAATAAGGCTAATTTTTGTAGGTCTTGATCGTAACAGTTCTATTGTTTAAAAAAAAGATCGTAACAGTTCAATAATTGGTGTATAAATAAGTTCTTACTTTAATATTTTTGCTTTAGGTTAAAAAACAAAAATCGAAATGGCTAAAAGTTAGTTTCAAAAAGAAAAATGGCTAGAAGTGTTTTGAGTTCTGACAAGTGTTAAAACTTGATAATTGAAACATAGATGTAAAAGTTCTGTAGAGCATTTCCAACCATATTCTATTTTCAAAAATGTTCTAATTTCATTCTATTTTTATTCTATAATAAAGTAAAAATACATTTATTTTAGAAATGAATTATATTTTATGTTCATTACTTTATTTTTACTTTAAAGTTGAGTAGAGAATAAACCACACTCTATTATAGAGTTATTCTATTTTAAAATAAAATATGAATTACAATGGAAATGCTTTTAATAATGAAAAAATAAAATAGTTTAAAAGTTGCAAGAAATGCGTAAACCAATCATATAACGAATCACGTGTACGAAATACATGACTTATTTCTGGTAAATATTTTATAGCCACTAGTGCTGTCCCTTTTTACTTATATAGTAACTGTGGCCTAAAGCTGTGGCCTATAGCAAATACTCCCTCTGTTTTACAATACATGATATTTTGGCTTAATGCACAAAGATTAAGAAATTTCTTTTCTTTCAAAAAAATAACTTAAAAATATAATTTAAAACTCATTCAACCAATTACATAAATAACTGCAATATCTGATTGGTTGCACAGTTTTCAGTAAAATTAAAGATAATATAAAAAAATCAAAACATCATCTATTTTGAAACAAAAACAATTTTCTAAAACATCATCTATTCTGAAACGGAGGGAGTATATAAATGAGGCCCATAACTATATACTATTTTTTTTGCTTTAATATTTACTTTTCTGAGATATTATTTGACTAAGACTATATATACAGTATTTTCAAGATTTAAACCATTCATTCATCTTTTAACATAGTCTATGTTATTTTCTCTTTCTTCTGCTTCATTATTCAACATATATTCAACTTTAACACATTACAATAATTTTGTTAACTTTACAAATTAATCATATACTCCTAACTTCTAGCAACCCAGACAAGTAAAATTTTGCCAGCTCTATAATTACATTAAAAATTATATAAATTAATATTCAATAAATAAATATAATAAATTAATAAATTTTATCAGTCTTTAGTTGTGCCAATATAAAATATAACAATTTATTAAGATATTCACTCCACAGACAACGTTTGGATCCTAAAGCAGGCTCGGTGATCAATCTCATCTTCCAGTTTCCATCTACCTTATATGGAGGTAAGAAATGCTCGGGTCTTTACTTCCACCTCCACTTCTGCTGCTGGTTTCTGTCATGCTTTGGATCGTCTACTCCGGGACAGACTCATCTCCTTCCCGTTTCCAGACCAGTCACCATCGTTGCTGCAGTTCTATTTTTTGTGTACTAGACCTCCATGAGGTTCGTCCGCGCTAGTAGTAGGTTGTTTTTTAGTTTCTTTCTTGCAGAAATAAGTTGTATGCAACATTTATAAATCTTAGAAAATGGTATAAATTTAACATTTTACCAACAAACAAAAAATTTCACATTTTTATTAAAACACACACAAACACACAAGCATGGTAAAAGCAGACTTCGGATGGCCTTATTTTATGTAATCAAAGAAAAAGCAATTAAATGGCAAGCCTGAATTGGCGATAATGGACCCCATGAAAACCGGCGATTTTTTAACCAGAACCAGTCTCGAAGTGAGCCCCAATGGCATCAATGGCAGTACCATCACGTCCATAAATTCCAAGAAGCTTTCCTCCATTTTCACCTTTGAGCTCGAAGTCTTTTCCTTTTTTCACACCAAATAATGGAGAGGTAAATCCCTTAGAGGTTGTGAAGTACAACGATGTGATAAGCGTTGTATCATATTTGAAAATATGATTGTAGCTTCCACCAACAGCTACAATATTGTCTTCCGGATAGTTCACCGAGAACTGTATTTCATTTTTTTTAACTATAAAGAATCAATTAATAGCGCGAAGCAGCTGAATGTTAACGAAATTCAACAAACAAATTTTATATGTTTTGACCTCTTTTAGAATCCCGTCAAACGTCCCATGTTCACGGACTATGACCTTTCCATCCTTTTGGTATTCGATCTTCATATAAACTATACTGTACTCATCTGCTCCAATGGTTAATTTTTTCACACCATCGAAAAAACCATCGTCGAATGTGTTACCCTTGTTACCACCAAGCGGTCCGAAGTGAGCCCCAATGGCATCGATGGCAGTACCACCACGTCCATAAATTCCACGAAGCTTTTCTCCACTTTCACCTTGGAGCTCGAAGTCTTTACCCTTGGCCACACCAAACAATGGTGAGGTAAATCCCTTGGAGGTGGTGAAGTACAAAGATGTGATAAGCGTTGTATCATAGTTGAAGATATGATTGTAGGTTCCACCAACGGAGACAATATTGTCTTCCGGATAGTTTACCGAGAACTGTATTTCATTTTTCCATTAGAAACAATGAAATAATAGTAATGCAACTAAATATTAACTAGATTCAACAAACATAATTTTATATGTTTTGACCTCTTTTAACTCCCCCCGGTTTGTCCCGTGTTCACGGACTTCATCTTTTCCATTATTTTCGTATTCGATCTTTATATAAGTTACACTGTACTCACCCGCTGCAACAGTTACTTTTTTAACACCGTCGAGAATACCATCGTCGAATTTGTTTCCCTTGTTACCACCCAGGGTCCCAAGTAAGCTCCAATGGCATCAAGAGCTTGACCAGCACGTCCAAAGAATCCAAGAAGCTTTTCTCCATACTTACCCTCCAAGGTGAATTCTGTCCCAGCTGGTTGTCCCGATTCTGTTGTCCCACCGAGCACTGGAGATGCTCTTCCAGTGTTGGTCTTAAAGATTAGTGATTTGATCAGGAGTGATTGATAGTATGTTCGAACAATATCATAGCTCCCACCAACAGATGTGATATATTCATTGGGATGATCCACTATAAACTGGATTCAATTTCCATTAGAAACAAACAAATCATTATTTAAGCGCTTAATTTGAACTGGTTACAAAATACACACTCCGTATCACTTTAAGTGGTGTTTAGAGAAAAAAAATTTGTTTCAAAATAATTGATGTTCTCATATTCTAGGTAAAATTTAATATCATTTTAATTTTCTGACCAATTACAAAGTAATAAACTTTTTTTTATTGGTTGAATTAATTTCATTTAATGATATTTTTATGTAATCAAGATAAATTATATATAAATTTGTATGTTTCTTAATCCATGTGCAAGAACCTTAAAACCCACTTAAAGTGATACAAATGGAGTAATAAAGAAGCAACGACATTTTTGTTGGGAAAATTCCAAAAATCATATTCCTTATGTTTCTAAGAGATCCATTTTTTTTTGTGTTTACACATATTAAGAAAATATATTAAAATTTATTTTTATATGTAATGTTTTTTTGGTCTTTGTTAATTTCTATAGTTTTAGATCAAACATGCATCTTTTTGGAAATATAGTTTTTATTATAAAATATTTATCTTTTGGAAACCGGGGGAATATATTACACTTTCGATTTTCAAAAATTTTCTTCACCTGATTTGTGTTTCAATTTTCATAGACCTAGGAATGAGGAAAATTTGAATCCGAAAACTCAAACTCAAACCAACCCAACATAAATATCTGAATTGGTCTTGTTTATTCGTTATTTGGTTTTATCCGGATCCAGGTTGAACTTGATCAATAGTTACCCAAAACCTTGAAATTTTAGAAAATTTAACAAAAAACTATCAAATTCAATTATAAATAAGTATTTAAATTATTTTAAGAAAATCAGTAATACTTTAAATAAGTATATAAAATATTAATTAATAATTTAAATACCCAGTTTAATGTATATTTTTGTCTTCTGGGAAATGCAAAAAATCGTATATTACACACTTTCGGCTTTCAAACTTTTCCACCACCTTATTTGTTTTCCAATTTTCATTGACAAGTTAGGGGTACTGTTCAAAATATTCGAAACAAAATCGAATCTAACATAGATATTAAAATGTGTAGTAGAAGAATTTTATAACAAAATTTCCCAATTTTTTACCTCTTTTAATTCCCCACGAACCGTTCCATGTTGACGGGATTCAAGTTTCCCGTCCTTTTCATATTCGATCTTGATCATTGATATACAGTTATAAGGACTTCCCTCTACTGAGACAATTATTTTCTTCACACCATCGAAAACACCATCGTCGAATGCATCTCCCAAGTAATTACCCACTGGTCCCACCCTTTTGGACATTATCTCTTTTCTTAGCTTTGCACAAAACCTGAAAGATTGTATTAAGAAGCAAAAAAACATGGTATTTTGTTACTTAAAACTACCCATAAGTTCGTCATGTAAATAATAACAAAGGAAGAAGATATAGAGTGTGTGAGAGAGAGAGTACCTGAATGGCAAGATGAGGATGAGAGTGAGTTGGGGATAGCAAATGGTTTGATATTTATAGCCATTTGGCGGTAAGGTTAGCTAATGCTATTTATTTGTCACATGGGGATATTCAACAACTTTTTCCAACCTCGACGAAAAAATAAAAGAAAAATGAATGTCCTTCTCAGTGTTTCCGACCATAAATAAAATATCAAAAAAGTTAGCCAATGCTATTATTTGTAACATGGGGTATTATTAAGAGAAATTTACATTGGAGGACACATTTTGACTTTCTAATTACACTAAAGAACACATCCCACTTGCAACACACATTTGTCTTACCGTTTGTCCATTATACCCTTGAAAGCTTTTTCTCTCTCGTTACCTTCTTGTTGTAACTAAGCAGATTTTTTTTTTTTTAAAAACAAAATCATTAACTGATAAAATTCTAACTTCCCCAATTCTCACAAATCACAATCTCTAATCCGCTTAAATAACAATATCTATCGTTAATGGAAAGCTACATCCCTAAACCCACCGACGGAACCACTCTCCCTCTCTCGTTGAGCTCCAGCAAAAGGCTTGAACCAATCATCATCTCGTTTAGCTCAGACAGAGGGCTCTGTTCTTCACCACGAGCAACCACTGGCGCCATACACACTTTTAATTCTCTTAGAGCCGCTGCAATTCCTCTTAGAACCTCTGCAAATCTGCAAAGACACAAACCCTGCAACTCTAGCCGTAGATCGTGCAATGATTGGTATGAGACAAAGTTTCAAACTTTTTCCTATTCATGTTCTTATTGATGGTGATTTGTTCCCTTTTCGTTTGTTAATTTTTGAAGCAGTTGGAACAACAATTGGAGTATGAGTGTGTATTCTCGTCCCAATTTCTCTTCTATGCAAGTCATCATATATACAATAGATTTAGTTTTCTTCTCAGGTTCACTCCGTGTAAAGAATCAGTACACAAAGGTATCTGTTTATGTCTCTTCCGTCTTGCATTCGGAAATACTCTTATCCTGTGTTTTTTTAAAACATTTTATTTCTTTGTCTCAAGACCTACCTTTATGGTTATCTGTTGAAAAGCCATCTACCTCTGAAATTGAATTAGATGAAGATGGTGTTTGGAACATTGCTGAGGAAAAGGATAAGAGCTTCATTGCTAACTGTTTATGCTTTTGATATCTCATTATTCATAAGGTTGACATTTTGTTTGGCATATATGTTTTGTCACACAAACACAAATCACCACCAAATAATTGTCCATTGTACAGATCCACGCACGTCTATCTATCCATATGTATATTTTATCCATATGCATATGTTCATGCATATCTGTCCACAAATAACCGTTCATGATTACCCGTCCACACTCATACGCATGTACTCCTACATGTTTATATGTCCACATGTAGCCGTCCACGCTTATCTTCTCTCTATAAATATTTTTCAAATATGAACTATTTACAAACTAAATATATATGTTACCAAATAATTCTTTTAACCAAACAGAAAAAAACTAAAAAATGAAAATAAAAGTTTTTTTTAACGTTTTTTCATCCATCTATATGTCCACATCTTTTCTATTAACTTATTTTTCTTCTATGTCCACACTTCTCTTGTCCATGTATTGTTTTTCTATGTCCATAATTTTCTGTCCACATTAAAATATATAAAAAATATATATGAAAATAGATGGTAAAATGTAGAGAAAAAGAAATTACAATTTATAGTAGTAATTATTTTTGCTTTATATGTCTTAGACTTTGAAAAAAACAAATAAACATAAAATGGAATGAAAAATAATAACTGTTAACTTATTTTTCTTCTATGTCCACAATTTTCTGTCCACACTTATCGTATCCATGTTTTTTTTCTATGTCCACAATTGTCTGTCCACATTTCTCGTGTCCACGTATTTTTATATAATTGTTAAAATATATAAAAAATATATATATGAAAATAGATGTTAAAATGTAGAGAAAAAGAAATTACAATTTATAGTAGTAATTATTTTTGCTTTATATGTCTTAAACTTTGGAGAAAAAAACAAAAAAACATAAAATGGAGTGAAAAATAATCATTGTTAACGTATTTTTCTTCTATGTCCACAATTTTCTGTCCACACTTATCGTGTCCATGTATTTTTTTTTCTATGTCCACAATTGTCTGTCCACATTTCTCGTGTCCACGTATTTTTATATAATTATTAAAATCTATAAAAAATATATATGAAAATGGATGTTAAAATGTAGAGAAAAAGAAATTATAATTTATAGTATTAATTATTTTTGCTTTATATGTCTTAAACTTTGGAAAAAGAACAAATAAACATAAAATGGAATGAAAAATAATAATAATATAAATAAAATAACTAACTAACTCAATTGTTGTTGAATTGTACGTTGATTTTTACGTCTTCAAACCGTTTAAACCTTTAATTTTAACTGCAACCAAACATAAATCTAGTTAGCTTTCGGATGCCTCTTTAAAAATAATATTCTTCAGCTTATTCAAAGGAAAGGTCATTTCTGTCCAAAATAAAACAACTGTACACATAAAGTGTGTCAACTAGACAATGTGTCTCCAAGCGTAAACATAAGACATAATGTGTCTCTCTATGTAAGTCTCTCTATTATTAAATATTTTTGGCCGTCGGAAAAAAAAAATGTCATTCTCAGTTTTCACCCACCACAAATAAATATCTAGCCGAATATGGTCAATTTTGTTGGGTTTTGATTGTAGTTAGAAGGTGCAAAATCAATACGTGTTGAGACTGCATATTTTCATCTGTCTTGTATCCGATAGGAGTAAGAGCTCTCTTTCTCGGTATGCCAGAGCTAACGAGATAAACTAAGATAGAGTTTATCTCGTACGAACTCTTTGAACTCTTTTTTTTTCTTTGTTTGAACTCTTTATTCGCTGGTAAACGATGTCTCGATAAGATGGTAGAAGATAAGCCCAAGATCTCTGTTGAGGGCCCATGAAGCTGACGTTTCGACCGGGACGGCGAAACCGATGTCTCGCTCAAGACGATGAAACAGATATCTCTTGCAAGGTCGATAAACTTTAATCAACGGTCTAGAACAAAATAAAAGAGATCTCGCAGCACATCGAGCTGAATTGCTCTGAAAACATAGGTCACAGGCCAGCATCTCGATATGGAATCATCCGCGGCAACCCAAGTTGAAGATGTAAGTTCCTACTGTGTTCTGATCAGTGGCGGATGCAGTGAACAAACAGGATGGTCAATTGACCCACATCAATTTTAAAATTTAACTTAATGTGAGTATATAATTGTAACAAATATTGATTAATTAGTTCAATTTTTACAATTTGACCCCCTTGATAATTATGAAATCTCCACTGCTTTTTATATAATCTAATTTTGACCCACCTAGATTTGGATCCTACCTCCGCCACTGGTTCTGATATAGTTTGTGATGTATTTAAGACGTGGGTCAAGATGTATGTCAAGACGTTGAGTTGTGAAGATGCTTACAAGGAAGTTTCCTTACATGGATTGCATGTGTAAGTGGAACTTGGAAAATGAAAAAGAATATATTTTGAAGACAAATGACGTTTTTTATTAAGCTAAGGGTTTTGTTCGAAGATGAAGTGTTACTTGGAGAGGAATAGGAGATTTCTTTATATGGAAATGAAAGTTCATTAAAATGCACTTAATGAACTTGGAAAGCAAGTTTAAGGTTTATTATATAAGGAGGGACGTGCCTTATGAGAAGAGAAGAACGTAGAGAATAAAAAAAAAAGGTTTTCATTGTTTATTGTATTGCTTGGTGTCGAAGTACATTCTAAAGCATTGTATTGTCTGATGGAGTCCGACGTAGACTTAGTTTGACAGCGTTAGTGTTGACGCTGTGCATGGTGGTGTTGGTGGTCTATGAAGATTGCAGCTGTTTGAAGACATTGAGCTCTGGTGCTGTCAGATGGTGATCTATGCATGCATGCTTGATTCCTATCTTCATATACTCGGTGATGTACTTGGTGAAGTACATGGTGACGTACTTGGTGAAGTACATGGTGGCGTACCTTCATAGACTTGGAGGTTGAAGTCTAGACTCAGAGGGAGTGTAGCTCAGGGTTAGGTTATCCTGATAAAGTCTGAACTATAGGAGAATTTAGCTCAAGGCGAGATTGTCTTGAAGAGTTCATGTAATAGAAAGGAGCGGTGATTCAAGAGGGTTGTGTTTGTATTACGCGTTTGCGAATTGGTTATAATTTGCTTTTTCATTCTAATGGATTCAAATTCTGGACGAGGTCCCATGGATGTAGGAAACAAACCCCGTTAACAAAACTTTGTGTGTCATTTACTTTCTGCTCTTTATTTCTGACTCATCCGCACTTACACAAGTTTCAGCTTTCTGGATGAAATTTGGACCGCAACTCAAACACGAAAGCTCGCTAGTTCGCGCTCCAAAAAATTTAATCGATCGGCGATCATACGAAAATCCCTTGAGCTTTCGGACCCTAGACACATATCCCACCAACATTAGCAGAAACAGACCATGCGTCCGAACTAAACAAAAGAAAAATGAATAGACTCACTCGATCTCTGACGAGCTCGAGAAACGCTAAGGGTCGATAAGTCGCCTTTCTCCTGTGAAAGAACTGAGTTCGATCTCCATTGATCTCAAACAGCTTGAGGAACAGTAAGCAACGAGCTTGTTTCCAAATAGCTCGATTTCCAAGTAGCCTGATCTTCAAATAGCTCGATCTTTGCATCAAGTTCGATCTCCAATGAGCTCTGGCAACTCGAGGAGCCGACAACACATCTTTCTTGCAAAGGCTCGTGAAACTGTTTTCAAAAATGTTTGAAACCGCCTCAGTTTACTCAGTAACTTTGGTCACCCAAAATATGAAGATATTCGTCGATTTTGGTTTACCACAAGAATTTAATAAATTTAAATAGTGAATAAGTCTCTCTACACCTCAAATTTCAATGATCCAGTTGAAGTAAAACCGTTATTGGTGAATAAAATTTACATTTGTTCAAAAACATAGTTATCTATTAAATTAATTTAGAGTCTTACTTGATCTACTATAGAAAAATCATGATATGACTATTTTATTATAACATAACAATTAAATTTATAGTAGATATCAATCATTAATATATATTCTATTAAAACATCATTCTTTTAAAAATCTATTTACAAAAATACCATTTCATCTATTTTATTAAAAAGACCTTTAAAAAAATAAACTTATCTCTATGAGGTATTTACAAGAAATACTACTCATATTTATATTATCCTTTGACATTTCATTAAAATTATTTTAGCAAACGATAATAAAGAATATGTGTAATCGTAGATGCCCTGTTATAAATTTTGATAATAACATAGTTTCATGAATTTATAATAAACTGGTTTTATAATTAGATTTGTTTTTTTTTTTGAAAATTTTATAATTAGATTTGTTGATCTTGACAATAATGTATTTTCTGGAATCCTTTTAAACCATAAAACGATCCATTTATTTGATTTCCTATTGATTTTTTTTCTTCACTATTTGTATATAATATTCATAACGATTAAATAAGATCTTTGATAGAAAAACCAAATAAATCATAACAGTTAGTTAATTATAAATCTTTCAAAGAAGAAGATCTTTAGATATAGTTAAAATGATAACAAGTATTTTCAAAGAATATCTTTAATTAAATCATAACAAAACAAAAAAAAAACGCTAAAGAAAATCTTTTTTTTTAAAACGATTTCAATAAGATCTATCCTCCTAATAAAATATATGATATTGATTTAAATTTCTAAGAAAATTGAAAGCAATTCCTGCACGAACTTGCGGGTCCGAATTTAGTATCTTCTCATATATCAGTACGACTAGGGAACCAAATGCTTTTCTTATACTCTTATTGACTCGATAAATTTCAAACAACCCAAACACAGAAAATCTAGACATTTAAAGCACACATAAGCAAGAGTCTTAGCTCTTAAACACACAGAATAAGAAAGAGTCTTAGCTCTTAAACACACAGAAAATGTAGACATTTTTTTAAAAAATAGAAGCAAGAGTCTTAGCTCTTAACTCTAAGTCTCACAAGTCACAAACCATAACGTTTAAAACTCACTACCGTGAGGTCTTAAGCAGAGTCTACGCCATAGAAAAAGATGTCATCATAACGACCGTTGGTTGGAGCCTTCCCTCCATACATCAATGGAAGCTGTCGTGGATGCGCACCATCCACGCGGGCTATGACCTTCCTCAAGTTTCTCCCACAATGAACTCTCAGTATCCAACACGAAAGCCCCACCGCTCAATTTCCCAGGACCCAAATGAGCCTGTGGGTCCATCTCAATCTCACCTCCCGATATAATTATATATTTCCCCACGACCGCTAGGCCGAACACGCTTCTCGCCGATGGCTTTTCACCCCTTGTTTCCACTTTGGTCCATTTCCTTTCAACTAGATCAAAGCAATGAACATCATCCACTTCATCCCCAATAAAACCATAGACAACCCAAATCTTCCCTTGCACAACCGCAAGCCCCAGTCCACCTCTCGCCTTGCAAGACTCTCCAGGATTGGGAAGCTCAGTCCACTTTTGATCAACGATGTTGTAAGCATGAAGTGTGTTCACACGTACCGTTTTACTCACTCCACCAAAGACATACACGTTTTTTTCATCAGCAGCCACTGCGTGGAAGCTACGCGGTGTCGGTACATTATCAACATGAGTGATTAGTTTCCACTCGTTCTTAACCGTGTCATAAGAATGGAAACCGTTGTGTGAAAGCTTGGGTTTATCCCTGCGTGATGGGCCAGCAGCAGCATCACATCTGATGGGCCGAAGTCATGCGCAGGCCCACTCCAGGTTGCACTACCTGATCACATACGACACATATATATACAATGTTAGTATGGGTGATTAGGGTTACCGGATAGAAGCAACAACAGCAGGTTATAGCATCAGAGATCAGTCAACAAGATACAGCATCAAGGGAAAGGAGACTTCAACAAGGACAACTAGCTTAGACTTAAGGCTATTGTCTCATATTAAGGTTGTTGTATTCCCTAGCTAAGTTGAAGGGATCTTATTGTAACCTACCTATCTAGCACACTGATTTAGTGGTGCTAGAGACTCTTTGATCTAGTGGATTTTGGGAGCAGAAGTTCTCCCACGACACGTACCGCGCCGAGGGCCGGGAAGTCGTTAAATCGCTTGTGTCTTTACTTTCAGTATTAGACCTAGATCAATATAACCTCTAACCTAAGTTAACCTGAGCTAATTACATTCCACAAGTGGTATCAGAGCTTCCGGTTTTCATCAAGGTTGCTTAGGATAGAGAGAGAGACAGAGGAGGTGCATACTCAGTACCTTCTCAATGGTGAAGTCAAAGGAACGCATCGAGATCGACCGTTTCGAAGGAGATGGTGACTTCGCCCTATGGAAAGTGAGAATGCTTGCTCACTTTGGAGTGCTTGGACTGAAAGCTATTCTCACCGATGAGAAGCTTTTGAAGGATGACGTGAATCCTAAGGATGAACCCGAGTCTGCCATAAAGGACACTGGGAAGGGGCTAGCTGGGCTTGTTGCGCCCACACCTGAAATTGATCCTGCAAAGTTTGAAAAATCAGAGAAAGCTAAGGACCTAATTGTGCTGAATGTAGGGAACAAAGTCTTAAGGAAAATTCAACATTGTGAAACTGCTGCTGCAATGTGGAGTACACTAAACAAGTTGTACACAGAGACATCTCTACCAAACAGGATTTATCTACAGCTTAGGTTCTACACTTTTAAGATGGCCGACTCAAAATCCATTGATGAGAATGTGGATGAATTCTTGAAGCTAGTTGCAGATTTAAACAATTTGCAAGTTGAAGTATCCGAGGAAGTTCAAGCTATCCTATTGCTAAGTTCTCTACCAAACAAGTATGATCAACTCAAAGAGACTCTCAAGTATGGAAGAGACACCCTAAGCCTAGCTGAGGTTACAGGGGCTGCAAGGTCGAAAGAAAGAGAGTTGATTGAGAGTGGTAAGTTTACCAGGTCTGGTGGAGAAGGTCTGATGGTGACAGACAGAGGAAGATCAGACCAACGCTCTGGCAAAGGAAATGGAAAATCCTACAGGGGAAGATCCAAGAGCAGACAGGGACGTTCCAAGTCGCGTCCTAGGAACACCAAAGGCTCAAAGGGATGTTTTGTATGCGGGAAGGAGGGCCACTGGAAGCGTGACTGCCCTGATAAGAAACCTTACAAAACGCCAGACTCAGCAAATGTTGTGGCAGAGTCCAAGGAACCTCTAATCCTCACCGTGAGCACCCAATACTCCAAGGACGAATGGGTGATGGACTCTGGCTGCTCGTTCCACATCACACCAGACAAAAGTTTTTTGTTTGACCTGGAAGAATTCAAAGGTGGAAAAGTGTTAATGGCAAATAACACGCATAGCAACATTCAAGGAGTTGGAAAGATTAAAATTCTAAATCCCAATGGATCTACTGTGGTTCTAACAGGCGTACGATATATGCCTGGTATGAGTAGAAACTTAATCTCTTATGGAATGTTAGAAACATCAGGATGCAATTATGAAGGCAAGGATCTCATGGTTAATTTCTACAAGGATGATAAACCGGTTATCTCAGGAAAATATCATCAGGGATTATATTATCTACAGGGGACAGTCTCTCGAGGAGAGGCTAATCTATCTAAAGTTGAGAGGAATATGACTAATGTCTGGCATTCACGCCTCGGTCATATGAATCTTAATAACATGTCTGAACTTGTCAAACAGGGATTTATCATTGACAAGGAAGTTAAGACATTGGATTTCTGTGAACACTGCATAATTGGGAAATCTCACAAGCAAAGTTTTCCTAAGGCTAAGCATGTGACCAAAGGGATTCTAGAGTATATTCACTCTGACCTTTGGGGTTCTCCATCAACACCAGATAGCCTTGCTGGAAACAAATATTTCGTGACATTTATTGATGATTTCTCTAAGAAGGTTTGGATTTATTTTCTGAAGACTAAGGATGAGGTATTCTCTAAATTCAGAGAATGGAAAGCTGAGGTGGAGACAAAGACAGAGAAGAAAATCAAATGCCTAAGGACAGATAATGGGTTGGAGTTCTGCAATAAGCAGTTCGATAATTACTGCAAACAGGTGGGAATTAAACGTCACAGAACCTGCAGCTACACTCCTCAGCAAAATGGGGTTTCAGAAAGGATGAATAGAACCATCATGGATAAGGTTAGATGCATGCTAGCCGAATCTGGCTTAGACCAAAGCTTGTGGGCAGAGGCAGCATCTACTGCTATCCATGTGATCAATAGATCACCTAACTCTACACTCGAGTTCAGAATGCCTGAAGAATTGTGGACCGGCGCGAAACCTGACTTGGGACATCTAAGAACTTTTGGATGCACTGCGTATGTCCACATAACTGAGGAGAAAACAGGACCTAGAGCCATCAAAGGGGTGTTTGTGGGGTACCCTATGGGTACTAAAGGCTATCGAGTTTGGATAGAGGATGAAGGCAGATGCAGAACAAGTAGAAATGTTGTTTTCAACGAAGACGAGCTATACAAGCACACCGTTGCTAAAGCAAAAGAAAGCACAGGAGTGACTAAAGATACAGAGAAACGAGCTAAAAAGAGGGTCTCATTCAGTGATGATTTGATCAGAGGGCCTTCTCCTTCTGTCGAATCCAAAGACACATCTGATCAAGGTGGAGAAGAATCATCATCATCTGAGGAGTCGAGTAGTTCGAGTGACCAAGAACAGAATGACGAGGTTGAAAGTGAAAGTGGTGACACTGGATCTTTAGACACCTATGTTCTAGCTCGAGACAGAGCAAGAAGACAGAACGTGAGGCCCCCATCTCGCTATGAGGATGGAAACTTTGTATCCTATGCGCTAAATGTCATCAACGACTTAGAGGTTGAAGAACCTAAATCCTACGCTGAGGCAATGAAAAGTCCACAGAAGAAGTTGTGGAAAAATGCAGCTGAGGAGGAGATGGAATCTCATAGGAAGAACAGAACCTGGGATCTAATTGATAAACCTGCTAAGTCAAAGCTTGTTGGATGCAGATGGCTGTTTAAATTAAAACCTGGGATCCCAGGTGTTGAGGACGAACGATACAAGGGCAGACTAGTTGCGAAGGGGTACTCTCAGACAGAAGGGGTTGACTACAATGAAATATTTTCACCAGTTGTGAAACACGTCTCTATCAGACTTATGCTCAGCATTGTGGTAAATCTAAACTTGGAACTGGAACAGATGGATGTCAAAACAGCCTTTCTACATGGAAGTCTAGAGGAAAGGATCTTAATGGAACAACCTGAGGGGTTTATAAAGCCAGGAACAGAGAACAAAGTGTGTCTGTTGAGAAAGTCCCTGTATGGCTTGAAACAGTCCCCAAGAAGATGGAACCATAGGTTCAACAGCTTCATGAAGAATCAGTTATTCGAACGGTGCAGTAAAGACTTGTGTGTCTACATGAGGGATGTTAAAACTGACAAGGCCATCTACCTACTCCTATATGTCGATGACATGCTGATCGCCTCAGGAAACAAAAGGGTGATCAAAGAGCTTAAGGAAAAACTGAGTGGAGAATTTGAGATGAAGGATATGGGAAAGGCCTCAAGAATTTTGGGCATGGATATTACAAGAGACAGAGAGAAAGGAACCCTGATCCTATCTCAGAGCAACTACATTGAGAAAGTCCTAAAGACGTTTGGGATGCAGGACGCTAAGCCTGTGATTACTCCCACTGCAGCACATTTTAAATTGAGAAGCCTAACAGATGCTGAGTGGAAGGTGGAAGCTTCTCAGATGGAAAGGATTCCCTACGCTAGCGCCGTGGGAAGCCTTATGTACGCAATGGTAGGCTCGAGACCTGATCTAGGTTTTGCAGTAGGCTACGTCTGCAGATTCATGAGTAAACCAGGAAGGGAACACTGGAAAGCAGTCCAGTGGGTCCTAAGGTACTTAAAGGGAGCAGTGGATTCGAATCTAACATTCAGAAAGAACTCT
The DNA here is from genome assembly GCF_020379485.1 of Brassica napus. Classification (NCBI taxonomy): domain Eukaryota; kingdom Viridiplantae; phylum Streptophyta; class Magnoliopsida; order Brassicales; family Brassicaceae; genus Brassica; species Brassica napus. The sequence goes on along the minus strand of NC_063439.1, from coordinate 1,424,687 downwards.
ACACTCCTAGTGGAAGGATACTCAGACTCAGACTATGCAACAGACATGGATAGAAGACGGTCAGTAACTGGATATGCATTCAAATTCGGAGGTAACACTATCTCATGGAAATCATGTCTACAATCAGTGGTTGCACTTTCTACTACAGAAGCAGAATACATGGCTATGAATGAAGCAGCTAAAGAGGCAATGTGGCTAAAGGAAATATGCAATGAACTAGGTTTCAATCAACAGGGAATCAAACTCTACTGTGATTCTCAAAGTGCCCTAGCCCTAGCAAGAAATCCAGTCAATCACGAGAAGACAAAACATATAGCTACCAAGTTCAACTTCATTCGTGATCTAGTGGAAGCAGGAGATATTGTTCTAAACAAGATTCATACAAACGTCAATCCTGCAGATTTCCTAACAAAAACGGTACCTGGTCAGAAGTTCCAGCTTTGCTGTGAGCTTTTGAATGTGAACTAAGAAGACTGGAGACGCTCCAGGTGATTCAAGTTGTATGATCCCATCCTCGCATAACACAGACATCAATTGTCGATGTAAGATAAACGGTCAGTGTGTGCAGAAATGGAAAATCAAAGGCAACAGGGAATGTTACTAAATAAGGAATCACCTGGAGGATAATTAGAACCGAGTAAGGAGACCCGGTTCAGGTGGAGTAACTTGGGCCACCAGACATTCCCACATAAGAGGAACAGAGACACAGACGATGCTTCACGAGTTGTCAGAAGCAAGCATCTGGGTCCGGAAAGGTTTCAACAATCAATCACCAACACCTACTAGACAGTGAACCTACATCAAGCCACAGAATATTGTTGTGAGTAACAAAACGCAAGAATGTTACCTGAGCACAAGAGTATTGGTTGAAAGGCTTACCAGCAGAACATGATAATATAATAACAGCTCAGGGAGCTGAATCAAATGTCCGATCAAGGAAAGGTTTCACGCTTGAAACTATGTAAGCTCGTCAAAGAGCTAAACCGGCTTCTGAAACAGAAACAGAAGAGTCAGATCGACAAGTGAAAAGCATATTAGAGAAGGTTCGCTAAGACATGAGGTTACGTTATCTACTAAAGAGGTGGAGCGTGATGATGGAGCTCAGGCAAGAGCTTACCGACATGTCAGGTTCTCAATCGCGACTAGAGACAGAGTCACGAGTCACCTGAGACGACATGCAAAGGAAAAAAATCCTCAAGTTAGCTCAAGTTCCCACAAGACTCACTTAGTATCCCTAACAGATGATCCTAATCGCTCATGAAGAGGAGAGATTAGATGTACCTGGGGATATTAGGGAGGAAAGATGATGGAGTCACGATGGTGTGAGCCATCATCAGAGAAGCAAATCGCCGTTCGGCGAAGAAACTTCGAGGGAAGAATGGAGAGAAGGAGATGCGACGCCATCGCGGTGGAGCTGACGAGACCTTCATGGAGCTACGGTTGCGAGGCAGAGCAACCTATAACTCCTCACGACGACACCAAGTCCGAATCGGCGGAGAAGGGTCGCGAGTGAGAGAGACGAGGAAGAGAGAGAGAGAGTCAAGATCGACTTTCTCATTTCACAAGAAAGACAAAGAGACAAGGGAGGAAGCTGTCGGCACTAGGGTTGTCGGATGGGCCAAGGTTGGGCTTAAACCAAGCTGGTGGAGATTTGTGAAAGCTTGGGTTTATCCCTGCGTGATGGGCCAGCAGCAGCATCACATCTGATGGGCCGAAGTCATGCGCAGGCCCACTCCAGGTTGCACTACCTGATCACATACGACACATATATATACAATGTTAGTATGGGTGATTAGGGTTACCGGATAGAAGCAACAACAGCAGGTTATAGCATCAGAGATCAGTCAACAAGATACAGCATCAAGGGAAAGGAGAGTTCAACAAGGACAACTAGCTTAGACTTAAGGCTATTGTCTCATATTAAGGTTGTTGTATTCCCTAGCTAAGTTGAAGGGATCTTATTGTAACCTACCTATCTAGCACACTGATTTAGTGGTGCTAGAGACTCTTTGATCTAGTGGATTTTGGGAGAAAAAGTTCTCCCACGACACGTACCGCGCCGAGGGCCGGGAAGTCGTTAAATCGCTTGTGTCTTTACTTTCAGTATTAGACCTAGATCAATATAACCTCTAACCTAAGTTAACCTGAGCTAATTACATTCCACACGTTGTAATAACGGTTGCCATCGCGGCCACCAAAGACGTAAAGTGTAGTTCCAATGGCTACCATGCCAACGCCTAAGCAAGCGAGTTCTGGAACCTCGCCGTTTGGAGGAGCAAGTGACCATGTGCGAGTATTGAAATCGAAGACGTAGAGGTGTTGATCGATATGAAAATTTGGCGTTAACTCTCCTCCAAAAGAGTACATTTTTTGTCCAACCATTGCTATAGCGTGCGAACATCTTGGTCCAGGACCCTTGCCTTGTTGCTCCACCTAATAATAAGAGTTGTTACGAAATGTTTCATAACACAATATCACAGTCAAAGATGAAACAATATATTCTTGTTCACGTGAAGTATTACCTCGCATGCTAGGTCAAAAAATATATGAACCAAACAGAACTTTGTAACCACTATGTACTTACCTGGATCCACTTGCCACGCAACATCGGAGTAGGAGAAAAATAAGCTCCAATGGCATCAAGAGCTTGACCAGAACGTCCAAAGAATCCAATAAGCTTTTCTCCATATTTTCCCTCCAAGGTGAATTCTGTAGCAGCTGGTTGTCCGGATTCTGTTATCCCACCGAAAACGGGAGATGTTCTTCCCTTGTTTGTTTTAAAGATTAGCGATTTGATCAGCACTGTTTTAAAGTAGTCATCAACGTGATCATAGCTCCCACCAACAGATATAACATATTCATTCGGATAATCCACCGAAAACTGAATTTGAATTCCCATTAGAAACAAACAATTCATTAGCATTTAAGCGTTTAATTAGAACTGGTTTAATCAATACAATACTAAAAGTTGAATAAGATCAACAAAGAGGGTGTCCACGTCAGATCAAAAAATCAGCCAATCAGGAAGTAGTATACCGCCACGTCATGCTGCAGTCAAACATAATCATATCGGTCCTATTTATTTGGGCTTATAATAATCTTCCGATACAGTTCATCTCTCCTCCAAAAAAGAAAGCAATCGTTCTCCGACTTTTGCACTTCTCCATTATCGTTCCAAATCTCTAAAATTTCACCGTTTCTGACTCATTCATTCAATTCCCTGTGTCATCCTTCCACCTCCGTTTGTTTCTCTTCCTATATAAATCCTTTGGTCGTAATCTTTCGTCCAACAAAAAATCTACAACCTCCATAGAAGAACATCAAGCTATGGCCATGAAAGCTATTAAATCCTTCAGAAAGTTTTCCGTTTGGGCTCCTCCGTCTATAGATCCTTCTGATCGGGTGTGTCCTATCCTTTTTTATATCTTTAGGTTTCAGTTCTATGGAGATATTTATTTGATAATAATCATCGATCATTGTAGAATTGTGAGATTTTAATATGTATTGACTGGAATCAGAGATGTTTTTCCACGGAGAAACTCTCAGGAAAGTTTAAGAGTTATTGGATTGAACCATTTTGATTCAAAACGAAATTCAACTAAACCTCAATACTTTTATAAATGTTTCTCCGATAAATAAAAGAGGAGGTGGAAGACAAGATTAAGAAGCTTGAGGTTGAGATATATGCAAATACAAAAACAAGACCTGGTACTTCTCTAGAAGCTGTCGAAGCCCGTGTGATGAGGGTTCTGAAGCAGAACAAAATGTAAGAATCGTTATACATTCCTTTCTTTATTAAATAGTCTCATGAAACAACTAATTTTGCTATAAACAACTGCATCATCATCCAATTTACAGATAAATGGAGATTTGAAAGCGGTTTCTAAATTAGTTGAGCTACCTATTCTGTGTGTTCTTGAGTTAAGTTGTGGACTTTTTCATCTCTGAATTTTCAACATCCTTGAGCTGGTTAGGTTTAGATTCTTTTTCTTTAAAGTTTAGGATTTCTTCCATCTTTTAATCTTCATCTTTTTGTAGGTCTTTCAATTCGGTGGCCTGAAATTCTAACGGGAAAAGCTTGCTTCTGGCTCTGTTGATCAAATGGGTCATATTTGGAAAATCAAACCTCACACTTAGGTAGTTTTTTTCCCTTTTTGCTGGATATGTTTCAGTCTTCTGTCATTCTACAAATACTGAAAATTTTTATAGGTTTTATTTGTTTTGAATCTAATGAGACTTCCTTCCCTACAGATTTTCCTTCTGATGCTTTGTATAACTATATTTTCCAAGGACAGAGATGCAATAGGCACATAGATTGAGGTGAAAGAAGTTGGTGTGGCAAAGTGATGCAGAATGGTGAAATAAACTACCATTATGAAACTGAGAATCACACTTTACAAAGTAGAAATAAAATCTTCTACTCACAGGCTTCGATTCTCATCATGTTACAGTAGGAACTTTTATTCCAGCGGAGTCTATGAGTTATGATCAGTGTTTACATGCTGGAAATGAAAAAAAGTATGGACTCCAGAGGTATGTCTATGAAGTTTCCTTCCGCTTCCACAGTTGGCATCTACAGATAAAAAAGGGAAGAAGCAGAAGGCCAAAAGTTCCTAGAATCCCAGATTATCAGCTACATCCTCAAATGTTCACAGTCTAGCTGATTCCTACAATGAGAAATGTCAGAGCTTAATTATTCCCATGACAGATTCAGTTTCTATGTCCTGAGCGATGAATCAGGTGACATACATATCTTAAAACTCTTAATTGTCCTATTTCCTGGCAATTGTTTCACTGATGCACTGAGCGATGAATCAGGTGGAGTTGAATATTGAGTTTATGCAAATGAAGATAGAGATGAAGCTGCTTTCTTTCCAAACGATCAACAGTCGATAGAAACGTTTCTTCAGCGAAACAAGACTGCTCCGTATACAAAATTCTATCAGAGCATCATAGGCAAAGCTCTTGGAATAAAAAAAAAAGAAAAGCTGAGACAGGTGTGGGAATAATTATAATAAAGTTTGTGGTTTTTCAACTCAGTTTGTAAGGTTGGAGAGACCGTAGCGGTTAGAATTCTCAAATTTTGTAAATTATTTTTGTTCCATGAATTATTCTCGAAATCATACAAAACATTTATGAAATGGGTTTCATGAGATTAAAGTTATATGTTCTTCAAATTAAAAAATTATGTTAGAAAATAAACACAATAGCTAAATAAATTCATGGAACTTGAGACCTCTGACATGCAAGCCCTCGAGGTAATTTTGATTTCACCTTTCTAAAAATAATTTGTAGATGTAATAAAAGTTCAAGTGGATTATAGTTTGGCGACGGTGTTAATTATCTTATATCTTGGTGTTGATTATCTTATATCTCTATCACTATGCTTTTCTTCAGGTCATTTAGGGCATGACTGGTTTTCCCGCTACCACCCGCAAACGCAGCTTTTGCGGTTGGTAGCGGTTGTTGGCGTTTTGCAACAATCGCTCAAACCGTTCCAAACCGTTCCAAACCGCTCCAAATCGTTCCGAACCTCATAAATTCAAAAGCTGGTTCCAGCTAGCGTTTGCGGTTGCGGGCGGTTGCGGGAGGATAAAAAAAATTTCTTTTTTTCCAAAACAATATAAATACAAAAATAAAAATATTCAATAAAAAAATTAAATTAGAATTATAAAAATACTAAAATATATCTATTAAATTTTAATTAATATTATAAAACTTTAAAATAAAATTATTTTCTATATTTAAAAAAAAAATAAACTATAACTTTCTAAATATAACTTTTATATTTATTATAATATTATTATTTTTGATATTTTTATAATTGTATAAAATGTAAATATTGTTAATTTTTTATTTAACCGTTGTTGCACTTGGTAGTTAACCAGTCATAAGTATCCCGCAAACGTACCAATTTTTAACCGCAGAACCAGTCGTACAAATCTCTTAAAACCGCTAGAAACTGCAATCACCCGCATCCGCAAACTCCCGCAACCGCAACCGCAACCGCTGCGGTTAAACCAGTCAGGCCCTTAGTAGCATGTTTGAGTAAGTAGACTTGATTTTCCGGAAATGATGGCCAAGCACATAAGCTATCTAACAAAAATAAAAGAAACCATAGAGACTATAAAAAATGTATTAATATATATAATTATTTTTTATAAGTAAAATCTGATTACTTAGATTATAAAAAAAAAATGAATTTAACATCAAATCAACTGTAAGAAAATAGACCTCTACAACTAAAGTACTTCATGAAATAAAATGTCTCTCCATCACATGACAAAATAAAACAAAGGTTAAAAAGAAACAAAAATTAAACAGAAAACAAAACTGATTATAAAACGATAAATTTAAAGATGAAATCAAAATAATGGGAACTTAATGATTGTAAAACCAAAAAAAGTTATATATCATAAATTTAATTATTGTTTTACATAAAGTTATATATTATTTTTTTACATAGAAACTAAACAAGCAAAATAAAAGAATATCTAGGTCAAAACTAATATTTAATATTTTTTTAATTTATCTTACTACTACCATATATATAGTTTCAATAACAAAACACAACAAAATTATTTCAAATAGTTTAAAAATTCTTTTAAAATTATAAGAAAAATTTCTTACGATATCCCTTTTTAGTTTTTTTCTTTTGTAAACTCTCCTTTTAGTTTATTTTACAAAAATAGCCCTCAATAAAGAAAATGACCAAAATAAATTTTATTAAAAAGTAAAAATACATTTTTACCCTAGGATTAACTAATCTAGACTTAGGGTTTAGAGTTAAAGGGTGGAATTTTGGGGATATAGTTTTAAAATTTAAAAGATAAAAAATAAATTTAAAAAAATTCAAAATAAAAGAGGCTATTTTAGTCATTTTTTGTTTGAATGCTATTTTTGTGACAGAAACTTTAAAATTTATATTTGAGAGAATTGTCCAAATTATAGTTCTAGAAACAGTTTCAATAAATAAAATAAAACTCAAAATTTTGAAAACATAGTAAATGATAAATTGAAAAAAAATACATTAAAATTCGAAAACCGCGCGTAGCGCGGAAAAAGAACCTAGTATATAATAATAAAGAAGTAAGAATATTTTTATTGAGAGCATGTCAAATATCATATACTAAGACCCGCACAATTGCGCGGGATGAATGTTATATATAAAACAAATTTTTATCTATTATTATTTATTTGTATCTGTTTACGTATTATGTATATAATTAAATTAGAGTAAAAATATAAATCAAAACAATACATCTTGTTTATTAACGATATTTTTTTGGTAAATAAATCAAAATAATTATTTTATTTATTTTATATGGTATATAACTAAATTTCAATAATATAAATATTTATTATTTAGAATTCATACTCATATGATAGACACAAAATTTCCAATTTACAATTTTTTGAATGCAAATTTCAAAATTGAAATATCAATGTTTCAATACTTTTGCAATACAAATTTAGAAACTATCATATTTAAGTATTTTTCTATGTTATATAGTTTAATTTTAAACTATATTACATATAATATGAATGTCTAGTAAATAAAACTTCATATTCATACGATTTATGATCATTTTTATCTTGTTATTACAAAATAAAAAGTTAAACCATTGATAACAAAATTTTAGTGTGAGACATTTAACGTTTTTTGTAACTTATAGTCGTTTTAAAAATTCAAAATATAACATATAAGAAAAAAAATATTATATGATTAATGTGGTTGTTTAATATCTTTTAATAATATAAAATTAAACAAAAAGAGCTGAGATACAAAAATTATTATCAAATATTTATTATTCATAATCATTGATTGTCGTAAATACGTTAATCATATTAGATAGTTCCGTATCTTTTATTTAAAGAAAGTGCGAGAATATTCTTTTTACAGTATTTATCAATTTAATAGTTAATTTAATAAAACGTATAATATAAGTTGAGATATACCAATTTATTTATCTAAGAATTCTGAATTTTATTCTCATGGTGACACGTGACTACAAAACAATGTTGTAATGTTTTTCAATTAATATATAAGAGATTCACTGTTTTTATGTCGGACCGGCAAACCGGTAATAAGTTTGGGTTTTAAGAAATATTAGTTAATTAAAATTTAAAACCCTTTAAAAACTTAAACCTGGTAACTCGGATACTAGTTAATGCACCGGACATTTTAATTATTTTTTTCTTAAGCTTTTAATTACTTCATTAAAAATGTTTTTATTAGAATAAAATTTTTGGTTTCCACTTTTAATTTTTTATTTTTTTGTGAACTTATTGTTTTTTGTTTCCACATATATTCTATATCTCCATTATTTTTTTTTTATTTTATTCTATTCATCACAAATAGCATTTGTTCTAACCTTTTAGGTTCTAACTTCTATTTTCTAAACTGTATTTTCTATTCTTTGTTTGTCTTGAACAATGTTTAAAAATCGCTAGGCGATGGTTAAACTCTTTGTAAAGAATTACTACTTTCTAGTTTTATTTTAAGAAACATAAAATTCTTCTAAAATTTTAATAGTTAATATATATAGTTATATTAGAATTAATTACTTTATTAATCTACGGTTTTCTGCATATGTGGTCGACCCAATAACCAATGACTCGGAAAGTTGTCTGGTTAATTGCACATATTACACACTTTCGACCAATCCGTTAGCTGTTTTTTTTTTTAATATTTGTTGACTTACTATTTTACTTTCCAATTTTCACCCAAAAAAATATTTTTCAAAAAATAATTCAGATATCAAAATAAGTAAAATATTTATACAACTAAAGAAGATCACTGGGTAAAATACACAGTTTTGGTGAGAAAAATATATAAATTAGTAAATATATAAATACTATATTATTTTATAAATATATATAATTATATAGCATATAATAGTTAATAGCACCGTTTAAATTGAAAAATTACCATATTGTTTAGCAACCTGAAACTACATGTATTGATTTTGAAGTAAACATATGTTAATTTACTTTATTATCAATATTAAATTTGCATATTTTCTGTTGAATATTATAAAATTATTAAAGAAAATAAGTATAGAATTAAAAATAATCAAAATTAACTTATATCTGTACAAAATATCATAAAAAGAGAACTATTTTTTTTTGCTTCGGTAAAAACCCTAATTTCTCTTACAAAACAAAAAAAACTCCAAATTTTATTGGTGACTAGTTTCGGATTTGTTTGACCAGAAAAGTGTAATAGAAGATTTTTATAACAGGTCTCCCACGAAAAAATTTTCGAACTTTGATTTTCCCAAATTTTTACCTCTTTTAATTCCCCACTAACCGTTCCATGCTGACGGGATTCAAGTTTCCCGTCCTTTTCATATTCGATCTTGATCATTGGATCTTGATCATTGATATACAGTTATAAGGCCTTCTCTCTACTGAGACAATTATTTTCTTCACACCATCGAAAACACCATCGTCGAATGCGTTTCCCAAGTTACCACCCACTGCTCCCACCTTATTGGACATTATTTACTTTTCCTAACTTTACAAAAACCTGAAAGATTGAATCAAGAAGCAAAAAAATATGGTATTTTGTTACTTCAAACTACACATAAGTGATAAGTTCACATGTAAATAAAAACAAAGGTAGAAGAAGTAAGATAGAGACAGAGAGAGCTAGAGAGAGTACCTGAATGGCAAGATGAGGATGAGAGTGAGTTGGGGATAGCAAATGGTTTGATATTTATAGCCATTTTGGCAGTAAGGTTAGCTAATGCTATTTATTTGTCACATGGGGATATTCAACACTTTTTTCCAACCTCGGCGAAAAAATAAAAGAAAAATGAATGTCCTTCTCAGTGTTTCCGACCATAAATAAAATATCAAAAAAGTTAGCCAATGCTATTATTTGTCACATGGGGTATTATTAAATATTTTTGGCTGTCGGAGAAAAGAAAAAAATTGTCATCTCAGTTTTCACCCACCACAAATAAATATCGAGACCGAAACACATAATCTTTCGAAACTGAAAATCTCACCTATAATATTTGTTTTTCGTCCCAGTGATTACTCGAACCAAGGACCTTGAAATAATGGTCGTTCCTTTCCAGTTGAAATACTGACCTATACTAAAAAGAAACATTTTCACTATAATCTGCAACCGAATAATATCACTTGTACACTTTAATGCTTTATCAACTATATTCCGATACTTAACAATATAACTGTTCTACAAACATATTTTTAAAACACATCATCCTAAATTTAAAAATCTTCGATATCGATTTTGAATTGAATTTTTGCAAGTACAAAATTTATGCGCTTTAAAAGTACGGATCAAAATCTAGTTTGATTCATTAAAATACGGAAGAATTTGTTATATGTTTCTAACAACCGCAGTTTCTTTTATATACATATACTATATTTATTAAATGATATTTCATTAAAACATTTTAGTTAAACAAAACATAATTTTTTATTTCCACTCATAAAAGATGATTTATCTTCTAGCCATCAATTTTTCAATTTCTTTTGGCTGATATTTGCAGTGTTTCAACTGCGCTGTGTCTTTTAGAGATTATATTGCAAGTGGCAACCTTAATGTTTTGCATAATGCTTTATTACACGAGTTTGTACCCGTACGTCCGTGCGGATATTTTTTTATTTATAAATGTATAACTTTGATATTATCTAAAATGTTTTAAATATATGATTTAAATTTTACTGTTATATATTGTGTAACTCAATAATTTTATTGTTTAGATTTCTTAAATATATAGTAATCTATTTTTGATATTTTTGATATTTACTTTTTATTAATTCTTTTTGTATAAAATATATTTTTAAAATTAAATTAATTGTACTATAAAAGTATATTTTATAGCATATCTAACCATTTAAGAAATGATGATATAATATGTTAGCCGACATCTGAATAAACTATGTATAATTAAAATCATAGAATATAGCAACTATATATTTATATAGCACTATAGCTATGAACATATTAAAGGTTAATTATATTATAAAAATCATATAGTTGTATAACTATAATTTACCAATCAAAAATTGATATTAATAGTCAAAATCGAAGCAATGTTGCAGTGTATTTCTGACGCACCACAACTAAATACAGCAATTCATGTAGGCTTTGAAATTTTTTAAATGCTATAATAAATAAGAAACAACTAAATACAATGAAATGTCCATAGTCAAATTAAAAAAAATTGTGAAAGTTTTACGGATGTATGTTTAGGATGAAATTAATGTTGTTAAGTTATTAACCATACAAATAGGAGCGACACGTTTGTAATATTGAAAGTAATTTAAAGGAAATTTAAAAAGATCTTATTTTAAATGTATTGATATCTATTCTTAGTGGAATATGAATAAGTCCAAAATTTAAATGACAACATTCATAAGTAGATAAATAATATGACTCTAAATTAATAGAATAGATAAGTTTATGTCTCTATTGTTTCTTTGTGTTGTATTATTGTTTGGGAGTTAGGCTGTTGGCTCTCACAACATGACTTGTACTATTAGCCTTGTAATCGCTTGAACCTATTAATGAAAAACCTGGTCCACAAAAAATCTATGTGAATAGGAAAAATTAAAACAATCAACTTGAATTATTAATTGCTCATATCTACCTTTCATTGTGATTGATCTTTGGATGAGCAGCTGCATTTTCATGCAAGCCCTTTTCTTAATTTCTTATTTTTCTTTTTGTAATTTCCTTTATTTTTATAAACTTTTGAAACTCAAACAAACATAAAAGAAAAATTAGCATAAAATTACATATTTGATTCATTAAATAAGGAAGAATTCATTATCTGTTTCTAACAACCCTAGTTTCTTTTATTATACATATTCTATTTATTACGTGATATTTTATTAGATAAACATTTTAATTAAACAAAACTTAATTATTTTCGCTCATATGATTTAGACAAATTTGTTTTCAATTTCTTTTAGGCTTTTAGCTGATATTTGTTAGAATAGCTATGTGAACCCGATATATTATAACAATCAACTTGGATTATGATTACTCACTAGATCTTGACCCGTACAACTGTGCATGTGATCATTTTTATTTTTATACATATAAATGTTTGATTTATTTATATGATTAATGGTATATAATTTAAATATTTACCATATTACTAATAGTTTACTATAAGATTTATATTTTTTTTTAGATTTGTAAAAGCATTTAGTGATTAATGAAAATATGGAAATATATCTCAAAGTGGTTAGATTTTTATGATATTTAGAAATATCTCTTAAGAACTGGGCGGTAAGTAATTTTAGATGATGAATCCACAATGTTTAACATACTCGGGTATTAAATGATTCTGCACATTAGCACTCCAGCTGAGAAAATCTTTCTCATCAAGCACAGATCGAATCAAGGTACATTGCAACAAAACTGAAATCCAGTTTTTCTCGGCCAAAAGATATATTGCAACAGAACTGTTTCTGCCGTCGTTTATCAACCCTCTGCTTCAGAGACGAAACAGTAAAAAGAATTGAAGAAGATGTGTCGAGAACAAACATTAAGATGTTATCACTGATTTCACTACAAGAAAAAGGAGCTATTGTTACGATTTTTTGAGACTAGATTTCTTAGTCACATATTTGTGACATAAGAGACACTGATTTGTAACTGATCTTTTATGTCAAAAAAGAGTAGCTATTTGGTCACAATATTGTGACCGGTTTTGCTGTAACTAAATTATGTCACATTTAGTGACATAAATATGACAAAAATAAATGAGACAAAAAATGTGACATAATTGTAACTATGTTTATTGTTACCATGGCGACAACTATGTGACTAAAGGTTATGACTCCGTTTATATACTAAATGTTTGTGATCAATACATTGAAAAGGATAACAAATAAAAAATGTTGTAACTTTTCAAGCACAAAATTATTTGGGTGATCTTGTAAGTTATATTTATGTAGCTCCAGTTTTAACCATAGTTTATCATTGGTTTCAAAAAATAAACCATGATTTATCGTTTTTCTTTTGTGGTTGAATATGAAACCTTTTTATAGACTAATCCCTAAACTTAAACCCTAAACTTAATTTTACATACAAAACAATTAATTTGATCTTTTAAAATTTAGAAATTAATTCTTAAACTTTAACTTCAAATATATATTTTAAAAATTTAAACCTATTTACTCCAAACACTTAATCTTGAATCATATAATTTAAATCCAAATCTCAAGTCTAAACCCTAAACTACATCAAACCCTATATCATAAATCTGAACTTCAAATATAATTTTTAAACTTTAATTGTTTTTAAACATAACTTCAAAGTTTGTTCTCTTAAAAATCTTTAATCCCAAGTTTTTAAACTTAAACTTTTAACCTTACATATACTTCAAACCATATACTCATATTTGACGTTATATCTTAAGACATTAAGTCATATTACATACTTCAAACTATTTTTAAATATTTTCTAAATTTTAAACTTAAACCTCAAACTCCAAACCATATATCATAAATTTCATTTCTAAATCTATTTTTTCATATCTAGAACTATATAACATGTACTCTAAAACTTATAATTTTAATAACACTTCTTTTTATCAACAATAAAACTTATAACAAACATAAAAACTAAAGAAAAATTAGAAACCAAAATTCTATCACTGTACGAAATGAGATTAGAAACAAAAACTCTAAAACAACTAACATTAAAGAATAAAACTTGTTGACAAAAAAAGAAGAATAAAACTTATTCTGTCAGTTGAGAAAATAAAGTATAACAACCAAAAAGTTCCTATTGGCTGATTCACAAGCACAAGGATCAAGCTTTTCACCGTCGGATGAGATTGGATCCAATGGACCAAAGTTATTCCTTTTCTTCAGATTTCCATTCATATGCTTTCTTCACTGCTGGCCTCCGCATCTCCTCTCTTCTCATTCGTCAGAAGATCTTTGCTCCGTGTCTCTCCACCATCGCAAGAGCTCTGCCTTCATCGCTCTCCATCTTCTCTACCGCCTCCGTTAATGGTCGTTTATTATAAGTTCTACTTCCATCATCTATCTTCTGCGTGGCTTTTATTTTGGTGCAGGTTGAAGAATTGAATGAGTGATCTCTCTGTCTTCCATCATGTGATGTCACGCTCGCCGTTCACCACCACTCCACCACGGTTCGACATATCTCTCTCTGTCTATCTTTCTCTCTCTCTCTTTGAATCTGATTTTTGTTTGTTTTTTGTAAAGGAAGGTGATGATGCAGAAGAAGCTTGATGGTGGATGAGACAAGACAGCGGTGGTCGCAGTGGCTGTTGTGCGGCGGAGGCAAGGCCAGACATGGCGGCTGGAGGAGGCAAGGCGAGGCACGCATGGCCGCTTATTTTTTTTAGGGTTGAATTTTTTTTTATGATTTGGTTTAGTTATCTAAACCGAATTTTATTTTAAACCAATTTCATTTTGTAAACCGAGTTATATTTATTTCGATTTATAGACAGCAACCAATTGAAACTGAGATGTTATTATTACTGTCATACTTTTAGACGTTTAATTATGACAAATTAATTGCATAATGAATGTTACAAAATACAAAAATTTGTTACGCAATTATTGTAACGGATAAATATTATTTATTTCGTCATTGATTATTATGTTTTGTGACTAATATTTTTATTATACGAAAGAAAATTGACCAAAAAAAGTCACAAAATTAAGATTTTAAATTAGTTATGAATAATGACGGTTTGAGACAATATATAATGTCAGTATTAATGACGGTAAAAAGACTACAATTTCGTCAATATTAGTGACATTTTGTAACAAAAGACCCATCACTATAAGGGATATAGTTGTCACATTAAATAGTCACAAATTAAGACAGTTTGATACAATTTAATAAGTAAGAAATTGCTACAGTTCTATTACTAGTATACAACGTAACTATGTGTGACGATTTGTTACAAAAAGTCTAGTCGCAAGAAATTGTGACATTTTTGTTACTCCAAAACATTTGTGACACACGTATTGTAACCATTAATAATTGGTAACAAAAACGTAACAATGATGATATTGTTACGAATTATTTGCTATTGTGACGGAATATTTCGTCACAATATCTTTATTTTCTTGTAGTGTTTTAATTGCCAGTAAAACCACCTGATGATGATGATGATGATTAAAGTCAATCTTCTCATGAGGCTCATATGTTGGTAAGGTAAACTATTTGGTCTCCATGGTTTTATCATCATTATATGGTGGTGAGAACTTTCCAGAAGGTGATTTGTCCGTTGATTCAAAACTGACTCTGATCCCATTCAGAAGAAATCTATAGCGAGCTGTAACATGAAGGTTGACTGTGGATTGTGACATCACATACCCAACATAGAAAAGCTCTATCTTGCAGACAGAAGAAGAAACCAGAAGCTTCATGTCGTATTCCAATATGAAACAGATAATGGCTAAGATAATAGCAAAAACAAAACACAGTAAATAATTAAGAAAGGTTAATGGCCCTTCTAAACCTAAAACGGTTCAAACTTTTGTTGGAGATAAGATTCAACATCACTAAAAAAGAAGTCACCTAGAAAAGTAAATTATCCTTAAAAAAATTAGGATAACTAAAGCTATTAGTATTAGAAAAAATGAAATTTCTAATTCAATGAATAATAGGATATAAAAGGAAATCTAGCTCCTATATTGATCATCGCATGTGGTGAATCATGAAAGCTTGGTGAAACAGAGTATAATAAGTGAAGAAGATAACTTTGTTATTGAATGTTTCTTGCTTAACTTTCACGCTTTACAACTGACGTCAATATATAGGAAAGACTGTAAACCCTAGTACAGACAAGACAAAAGACAGCTCAACATGTGGCCGCGCACAATCCCAAGGTTTCGAACCGGTTTGATAGCTGTAACTCCTTAGCTGTGAACCCCGTACAAGGACCACCTTTTGACGTCATCGAGTCTGATCTTTTGTGACCGTTGAAAGAGGAACGTTGAGTAGTTTCTTGGGCCTCAACAGATGTGTTTGCGGCCTTTGGGCTTATACACCCCCTCAAACTTGTGGCGGGAGAATCCTGAACACCAAGTTTGTCTCGCAAGCTTAGGAAAGGTTGTTGAGGTAAGGGCTTAGTGAAGATATCCGCCAGTTGCAGAACTGCAGGTACATGACTAACGACCAAAGCTCCAAGAGCTACCCTCTCACGCACATAATGAAAATCTGTATCAAAGTGCTTACTTCGATTATGCATAGCTGGATTGGCAGTCAAGTATACTGCAGAGAGATTATCACAGAACAACTCCGGTGTGTCAGGTAGAGAGATCCCCATTTCACCAAGTAGAGACGCCAACCATTTAAGCTCAGTTGCGGTTAATGATAGGGTGCGATATTCAGCCTCCGTTGAAGATCTTGAGACAGTGGGATGTCGTTTAGCAGACCAGGAAATGATGTTTGAACCAAGGAAGGTACACAAACCACCAGTTGAGCGCCTTGTATCACGGAAACCAGCCCAATCACTATCGCTGAACCCGTACAAGAGAAACCCTGTCTTGGCATTGATGTTTAACCCAAACCGTTGTGTGCCTTTCAGGTAAAACTCTGATACCATGAAAGCTTGGTGAAACAGAGTATAATAAGTGAAGAAGATAACTTTGTTATTGAATGTTTCTTGCTTAACTTTCACGCTTTACAACTGACGTCAATATATAGGAAAGACTGTAAACCCTAGTACAGACAAGACAAAAGACAGCTCAACATGTGGCCGCGCACAATCCCAAGGTTTCGAACCGGTTTGATAGCTGTAACTCCTTAGCTGTGAACCCCGTACAAGGACCACCTTTTGACGTCATCGAGTCTGATCTTTTGTGACCGTTGAAAGAGGAACGTTGAGTAGTTTCTTGGGCCTCAACAGATGTGTTTGCGGCCTTTGGGCTTATAAATCATAACAAAAAGACGAAAGAACAATAGCTTGTATTTAGTTTTTGAGAAGTTTTCTAAACATTAATAAAGGAAGGAGTCTTTATTAAGTTGTTGTGTTCAAGGCTGAAACTCGCTTGAACACTTTCGCGTTCTCAATCACTATATTTGACATCAGAACTCCAGGTTTGACTCATTGAATAAGTTTCACCGAAGGATGATTCAAAATCAACATCGAAGACAAGAGAAGCCGTGCCATCCATGGTGGTCTGTCCGATGTTATCTTCAACGAACTACACGGTATGGGCGATGAGAATGAAGGTGTTACTGCGAGTACACAAGGTTAGGGAATCAGTTGAACCTGGGTCAGATGAAGAAGTGAAGAATAATGTCGCTAATGTTCTCATGTTCCAATCGATTCCAGAAAACCTAATATTGCAGATTGGTGATCAAGACTCCCCAGAAGAGATATGGGAAGCCGTGAAATCAAGGAATCTTGGTGCTGAACGTGTGAAGGAAGCTCGTCCCCAAACTTTGATGTATGAGTTTGAACGTCTAAGGATGAAAGACACAGACTCTATCGATGCCTTCTCAGGAAAGATATCATAATTGGCCTCAAAATCCGTAGCTTTAGGTCAATCGTTGGAAGAACCTAAGCTAGTGAAGAAATTCCTGAATAGCTTACATCGAAGCAAGTATATTCAGATCATAGTTTCATTTGAACAAGTTCTTGATCTGAATAAAACAAATTTCGAAGATATTGTTGGAAGACTAAAAGCATATGAAGAACGGATCCAGGAAGAAGAAGCTTTTGTATGTGAATTCCAATAGCTCGTACAACTCAAGAGGAAGAGGTATAGGTTGGAATCGAGGAAGAAGAAACAGACTAAGAGGCAGAGGTCGTGGCCGTTATAACTCACAAGACAAATACAAGGAGAAGAAAGAAATATGTCTCATTTTGTATGTTTCAAGTGTGAAAAACCGGGTCACTTTGCTTTGGTGTGTCCAGAGAAGACACAACATACTTGGATAAGACCATGCTCATGATGTTTGAAAGAAACAGGAAAGTGGATGAAACCAATAAAGTTTGGGAGAATATAAAGAGAGAAGGGGTTTTGTTTGACCAGCATTTGGAGATCTTCTTCGAACGTTCTTGGATAATGAGCTTCCTGAATGAGATTGTATGAAGAGATGAGAAATTATCCTGAGCTACGTGACAATGAGCTTCCTCTGGTTTGAATATTGAAACCTGATATGATCTGTTATTAGTTTCGGTTTGTGATGATTCAGTGAAAGACAAGCTATGGTGAAAGACAAGCTACATAAGGAAACTATATTGCATAGAACTTAGTAGATGGAAAAACAATATATATTATAGTAGAATGTGATTTATTTTATGTTCTGTAAGTAATCTTCCATTCCTTCTATATTCGGAAGCAAATGAACTTCTGAACCACATTTAAGTTCTATGCAATATATATTATATATACCAAATAATATAATAAATTAATATAAATGTCAAATTTCAAAAAATAACAATTAATGTATATACAATAAAATCATTTTTTTTATCTTAGAATAAATATATCTTAAAATAAGAAATCTAAATAAGGAAACTTTTGTAAATTAATATCTATATAAGTTAATAAAATTTCAAAGTCCTAACATTATTACTTTATAGAGGTTCTACTTATTTGGTATTTTACGTATTCTATGTTCATTAGATCATCGTGTTTTCAATAGATTGCAAATTCTAAGTCACCATTGATGGTAGATTAGGTTTACCAAACTTTTAGCCCATTTTTGAAATTGGTATTCCAAAACTATTTTCAGCATAAAAATATTTTCCTAAGTGCACATACATGCTAATATTATATTTTATATTTTTCCTTGTATTGTTTCCATGTAAATATATTGATATGAATTATTATAAACAAATAGAGTAATAAAAGTCCAAAAGTGACAAATTTTGGTTTTGTTCTAAGGGTACAATAGGAGAGTTTAGTTGTTCAGTTTTGGCAAAATTCCCTTATCAGTTCTGCACTTACTGTTTCAATTTATTTGAGTCAAACAAAACAGACATAAGATGTAGTCGATCCATCCCACGATGCAACAAACAAAAAATTTAAAATGACCAACACCAAGAGGTTTTAAGCAGAATCTACACCATAGAAAAAGATGTCATCATAACGGCCGTTGGTCGGAGCCTTCCCTCCATACATCAACAGCCCTTGTTTCCCATCCAGGGACGCAGTCGTGGATGCACACCATCCACGCGGGCTATGACCTTCCTCAAGTTTCTCCCACAACAAACTCTCAGTGTCCAACTCAAAAGCCCCGCTGTCCAATTTCCCTGGACCCAAATGAGCCTGTGGGTCCATCTCAATCTCACCTCCCGATATAATTATATATTTCCCCACGACCGCTAGCGCGAACACGCTTCTCGGCCACGGCTTTTCACCGCTTGTTTCCACTTTAGTCCAGTTACTTTCAACTGGATCGAAGCAATGAACATCGTCCATTTCATCACCGCAAAATCCATACACAACCCAAATCTTTCCTTGCACTACGGCAAGCCCCGCTCCACCTCTCGGTACTCTAGACTCTCCAGGATTAGGAAGCTCAGTCCACTTCTGATCAACGATGTTGTAAGCATGAAGTGAGTTTAGACGTACCGTTTTACTCACTCCACCAAAGACGTATACGTTTTCATCATCAGCAGCCATCGAGAAGAAGCTACGCGGTGTAGGTCCTTTATCAACAGGAGTTATTAGTTTCCACTCGCTCTTAACGGTGTCGTAAGAATAGAAACCGTTGTAATTGCGGTTGCTGTCGCGGCCACCAAAGACGTATAGTGTAGTTCCGATGGCTACCATGCAAACGCCTAAGCAAGCGAGTTCTGGAACGTCGCCGTTCTGAGGAGCGATTGACCACGCGCGAGTGTTGAAATCGAAGACGTACATGTCTTTATCAATGGAGAAATTCGGCGTTAGCTCTCCTCCAAAAGAGTACATTTTGTCTCCAACCATTGCTATAGCATGCGAGCATCTTGGTCCAGGTTCAAGATCCTTGCCTATTTGTTTCACCTAAAGATAATAGTTACACATGTTTCAGAATAAGTTGTTTTTTCTAAAAATTATTTAAGAGATTCTGAGTTCAAAGCCGTACATCCCATTCCCATAAAACGAAGTCTCAACTATCTTAAATTGTTTTTTTTGTCATCATGTTAAATTAACTATGAGAGTAAATTTCTCGTAGAAATTCGAGCATATGACGACATATTAGGCTATCCGGAATTTGGAATCTCTCACCATAGTTTTTCACCATTATTATAGAGATTTAATTAGAAAATCTCGCAAATGTACATATACTAGGTCTAAGAACAACTCCAACAAAAAGTATGTGAGTGAGTATTTCACTATTAAAATAAATATAAAATTGAAAAAATAGGAGTGTGAGATGGAGCGTTCAAATGAGACTTAATCAAAAAGTGTATTTTGATTTTTTAATTATTATTTCTTTTTTCTTTTTAAAAAAATATATATATATATATATATATATATCAACCAATCGCGGGTCGCCACATGTCGTGGGGACCCGCAAATAGTGCAAGGATTCACTAAGAAAGAGTCCTTATTTAAGAATTTTAAGGATTAAATCTTTAAGTTTTGGTGAGATCCACTAATTATTTAATTATTTTTTTTCTAAGGACTTCCCCTTAAGAGCATGATTATTGGTGGTCCTTACTCTTGGGTTCTTAATACACATATATTTGTATGTATATATTATATACGCATATATAATAGATACATACAAATATATGTGTATTAAGGACCCAAAAACAAGGACCACCAATAATCATGCTCTAAAGACTCCCATTGCGAGTGCTCTTAGAACCTCTAATACCACATGTCTACTTATTGTCCATCCATATACATTTAATTTTTGTAACAGTTCTAAAATTTAGTTAAGTAACCAAAAATATATTAA
The DNA here is from genome assembly GCF_020379485.1 of Brassica napus. Lineage (NCBI taxonomy): Eukaryota > Viridiplantae > Streptophyta > Magnoliopsida > Brassicales > Brassicaceae > Brassica > Brassica napus. The sequence goes on along the minus strand of NC_063439.1, from coordinate 1,403,803 downwards.
AATAATAGTATTAAATTGTTGAGATACTTATTTTGAGATACTAAACAATAAATTGCTCTAATAAATATGAACCAAACAGAAATATTTAACCGTATGTCCATCTCTACTATATATATATTATATGTACATACCTGGATCCACTTGCCACGCAACATCCGCGTAGAACGAGAAACATAAGCTCCGAGAGAATGAATAACATCCCCGGAACTTCCATAGAACCCGGTGATTTTGCCGCCTTCGAGGAAGAACATATTCGATGAGGTCTTTCCAAAGGAGGGAGAGGTTATGCCCTTGAACGTCTTGAACGTAACAGATGTTATAACTCCGGTGTGTCTACCGTAGTAAACTTTTACAGATGTGATGTAATCGTCTTTATGAACCTCGAACACTTCTGTTCCTGACCCTGTCTTCTTTCCGTGCTCGCGCATCTCTCTTTTACCGTCTTTTTCGTATTCGAACTTGAGGTAAGCTACATTGGAATCTACTTGACCAACATAAATTTTTCTTACATTATCAAAAGAACCGTCATCAAATGTTTCTCCACCCTTTCCTCCTAGAGCCTCTCTTTTGTTGGGAGAAGAGGCTGGAGCTGGAGCTGGAGCTGGAGCCGGAACTGGAGCTGGAGCTGGAACGGGAGCAGGGAAAGGGGCAAAATGTGCACCGAGGGCATTAATAACATTACTGGACCGACCACAAAACCCGACAAGCTTGAAACCTGTCTTCTCAAAAGCAAATTTACTACCATCCTCATTCCCAAAAGCAGGGGAGGTTCTTCCTTTTGATGTCGTAAACTTAAGCGACGTAAGCTTGCCATCGATAGTTCCCTCCACTAACGTAATATGCTCATGAGGATAACCCACCACAAACTGCAACAAGATGCTACATTTCATTCAAACTTTTCATAATATCACTAGATAACACATATATTGAAAGGCAATTGTATCAAATAATTATTTTTAAGTTTTTGTCACAAAAATAACCCTCAGAAAATAAAAAGACTAAAATATTTTTATTTAATTTTGAAAATTTTAATATATTTTTTTATTTTTAATCCTAAGGGCATAAATGCATTTATCTTTCAATAAAACCTATTTTGGTCATTTTTCTTTTTGAGAATTTATTTTCGTGAAAATGAACTAAAAAAAACTATATAAGGAAATTTCTCTATATTGAATATCAAGATTAGTTACCTCTTTTGGAGCTTCATCTCTCTCCCCATGACTATGCGGTACAGTTCTTTCGCCTTTGGCATACTCAAACCTAACGTAACTAACAAACTTACCACGTCGTCCAACGACTACTTTTCTAACACCGTCAAAAGCACCATCGTCCCAAGCATTCCCTTCATTCCCACCTTCAAGGTTAAAGTGCGTAAGAGGATAGTTGAAAGCGAAGAAGTGAGGTCCAATGGCATTAAGAAGGGGACCAGCGCGTCCATGGAATCCAAGAAGCTTTCCTCCGTTTTTGCTCTCAAACATGAAATCTGTCTCATATGATACTACAGGTGCTACTGCAGATGATATTGCAGATGATACTAATGATGGTATCATTGGATTCTTCTTATGACCGAGTGTGTCAGATGTCCTTCCACGGGAGGTTTTGAAGAATAAAGATCTGATCAGCGTTGTTTTATGCTTGATATCAAATTGGTGGGTTCCACCAACAGCTGTGATATACTCATCCGGATAATCCAACGCGAACTGGATACCCCATTTTCCATTAGAAACAACAAATGTACAAGGCGATATAAAGGTATGATATTTAATAAGAACATATTGAAGAATACACATAGTGAAAGTTTATAACCTCTTTATGCTTCCGGGTAAACTGCCCATGTTCTTTGCTTTCAGTATCTCCATCCTTGTCGTACTCGATCTTGATATAAGAAACACTTAGGAGGGATTTTCCGACAATTATTCTCTTCACCCCGTCAAAAATACCATCGTCAAAAGGATTTCCCTTGTCACCACCCGCGGCTTCCAGTTTTTCAGACATGGTAGCCATCTTCTAACTTCTACGAAAACCTGATGAATTGAGATTTTTATTTTCATTCAAAAACTTATAACAAACGAGAAACAACATGATGTGTACTTGGTAAAGAAATACAATAAACTGAATAGCATAAACTCTGGGTTTTTTTTGTACTTGTCACAAATCAAAAGAGAAGTTAATACCCTTGGTAGGTACTATTCTACCGAAATATTGTTTAAAAAAAAAATTTGTGAGTACTTGCATGCTTAAAACAGGAATATCATAAGGAAACTCGTAATAACAGAGAAAGAAAGAGAGAGACCTGAATCTTGAGGGTTGTGTTACTCTTAGGTTAGAGGAGAGCTGTGAGTGAGAGAGCCATATATGATATATATATATATATATATGGGATTATGAATATTTATTGATCGATACTCCTTTTCACTTTTTCAGGGGTTACATTAAAAGTTAAAATATAAATTACCTAGTGATTATTATTTATTCTATATTATTAACAATTATTATGACTTGTTTGTTTGTAATGATTTTTTGTATTCTTTCTTAAAAGCAGGTGAACTGTCACTTTGTGCATGAATACATTATTCGGCCAACTTGACCTAAAGAAGAGCTAGTGTGCATATTTTGCATTCACATATCATGCAAGAGGGTTTCGTGGATCAAGTATCATAACTAATCCCTGTAAAAACTGTGCGGTTTAAACACGTTTTCTTTTGCTTAAGGTCATATTAACCACATTAAAATACAAGGTACCATCACTACAACCGGCTATAGCATCAAAACTTCTGCAGAACTTTGACCATTTTTTCTGCAAATTTGGTTCAGTGATCCCTATTGAATATTTGAAGTATATTATCTTAATTTCGGATAGGAATCAACTAATTTCTTAGAAAGGGTTGGTATGTGTCTTATTTTTATTTGTAAGGATTTGTTCAAATTAACTAAGTGGTTTTGACCTAGTTACGTTAAAAGGATTTCAGCAGGAGTTTCCGCCTTGAATTTGATTTTTTTTTGCCACCTAACCATACCATATTAATAGATCAGTTGTGTATCCGAAAGCAAGCGTCATAGGATTAGTATTTCGTATTAGAAAACATTTTGAATTTTCACAATTTTCAAAACAAAAAATAATAAAAGAAAAAGGATTCGATCAAAATCATTGTACCATCTAATTTATTATAATCAGTACCTTTTACCAAACAAACATAAAAAAAGACTGAAGGGAAGACCTAAGATGTGAAAAGGACTATTTTATAAACACGTACGCGGTTTCATATTAGGGCCCAACATATGACCTAGTAATCTAGTATGATTTAAGAAAAAGAAAGTCGAAAGAAAATGGTTATTAGAGATAAGGTGAGAAGATGCTCGACGACTCCAGTGGGAGTGGTTAAAAGCTTTTAAGAAGTCTTAACAAAAATTTAACAAAAGCAACTTTTTAATCATCGGTATGTAATATAACAAATACTTACAAATATTTCAGCTAGAAAGATAATAAACTAGGCATGGAACTTATTTTAGTTCATATCGATGGATCTTGTGTAGATGTTTTTTGTACTTTCATGGGGTTGCATTTATCTAAACGTCGATAATAAAAACTATCTCTAATAAAAAGAGCCTTTAATATGACTATAAACCATGTATATATATTCAATCATGGATGTGTTGTTTTGCATAGACAATAATATTTATTTTATAAGAATAAAACAATACTTTTTTAAGAAAAAGAAATCGATACTTTGGTTTCTATACACCAAATACCTCAAGAGGATGACTTCAAAATATTGTCATTTACAAAAAAAAAAACTTGATGTACAATTAATCATTGTTTGGTTTCTTAGTATTGTACTCCCTCCATTTTTTAATATAAGTTGTTTTAGAATTGTGCACACAAATTAAAAAAAATCATTAATTTCTTACATTTTCTAAACAAAAACATCATTGATTATTTACCTAACAACAAATCAACCAATAATAAAATAAAAGACATATTATCATTGGTCATATAATATTAAATGTTTATAAATTTTACATAAAAAACCTAAAACATCATATAATTTGGAAGATAAATTTTTTTCTAAAACGAGTTATATTAAAAAATAGAGGGAGTATATTTTTCGAGTACATGATAACCAATTTATCATTTTGTTTTTTAAATTAAAAAATCACGGTAAATAAATATTCTCAAAATCATTGTGCCGCGTCAAACGCGGGGTGGACACCTAGTTATCAAACCTTAGATTACATGAGAGATGAGACTCTTGCTTACATAGACAGTACTTGGGATAGTGAAAGACAAGAGATCAACGTTAATGTTCGAGAGTATATCTGTATAGGATTCAGATAGGAATGACATGGACCCCAATTTTATGGAGAAGAAGGTTACTGGACTTTCCATGGAACCCTACAATCATATGATTATCCTTGTGGACTACGAAACTTGATGTTGTACCAACTCCAAAGTCTGGAGAGGTTTGTCTGTTGGTCTTGAGCCTAAGCATGGTTATAGCTCCGGATATATTATCATAACTACCCTCCACTGATGTGACATATTCAAATGGATAGTTTAGCTCAAACTGCAAAATAAGAAAAATCGTTAGTGTATAATTATAAGTTTGATCAAGTAATAGCTAGTAGCTTTAAGTATTGAATCAGTGACCTCTTTGACTCCAAATAGCTGGGTCTTGTTCCCATGATCATCTCCGAAGAACATTCGAGCATCTTTGTAGTACATGAACTTGACAAAGCATATGGCATTTGAGCTTATTCCAATGTATATCTTTCTGACACCATCAAAGCGACCATCGTCCCAAAACGCTCCTCCATCACCACCTTTTGCTTCTAGTTTGTTTGCATCAGAAGACATAGGATAAAAATATGCTCCGATAGCCATAAGAACAGAATCATCAGATCGTCCATGGAACCCAGCCAGAGCACAACCTTTGCTCTCAAGTAGGATACCAAGATCTCCAAAACGTTCATTTCCAAATTTCTGAGAGATTCTCCCTTTGGATGTTTTGAAAGTCAATGATGTAATCCATGCTTCACTTTCGTTACTGAAAGTCCCTTCCACCGAAGTGAGACATTCATTTGGATAGTCGATAACAAACTGCACATACAAGCTATTTAAGACCACACACACATGTCTTCCATTATATATAGTTGAAGAAATATATATATATATATATATATATGTAGAGCTTTACCTCTCCTTCTTGTCCTGTGAATCCATCTTTAAACCCATGGTCACGCTTTTCTGCTTTGCCATCGTTCTCATAATCAAAACTGATAAACATTATATAGTTGTTTTCATAGTAAGCATACACCTTTCTTATGCCTTGGAAAGCACCATCATCCCAAAGGAGGCCTCCACTAGTAGCACCTTGGCATTCCAATTTCATTGGAGTAAGCCTTGTGAAATACGCACCAAGAGATTTTAAGCTCTTCTCAACATATCCATGGAACCCAATGATCTTCATTCCATTTTCTGAAATTATAAACTTCGTACCCTTGTTGTATCCCATCAGTTGTGAAGTATTGAAGTTAGTCTTGAACTGAAGACCTTGGATGACCCCGGACGTTACATCATAGTATCCCTCCACGGATACTAGACATTCCTGGTCAACATGTTTAATTTCAAACTGCAAACAAGAAAATGAAGGTAAAACAACATATAACATTCAATAAAATGTTATGGAATCGAGTAACAAAATTTAGTATTTATTATATATATATATATACATACCACGGGCTCAAAACCTCCACCTGAGATAGAACCATGGATTGGCCCATCTTTTGGCTGTCCATCCTTGACATAGTCAAACTTAATGTATTGTATGCCTTTACGACCACCTCTTACATGTATCTTTGTTACACCTTCGTGGTCGGATCCATCATCCCACTCCTTACCTCCATTACCGCCTTTCGCTTCCATTCTAGTAGGAGTTATCCATGTGAAATATGCACCAAGAGAATAGATATTTGATTGTTTGGATCCGTGAAACCCAATTATCTTTTTCCCATGGACTGCTAGAGTAAACTTAGTACCCTTTTCATCATATCCCATCAGTTCAGAAATTCTTAAGTTGGTTTTGAACTGAAGTGCTTGAATCCCAGTTGACTCTGTGTAGTAGCCGTTGACAGACTCAAGATGTTCATGTTTTAGATGATTAATTTCAAACTGCAAAGTTTGAAATAAAAGTATCACAAAACTAATATCTTCAGATTATAAACTCGAACAAAACGGTTAGAATAGAAAGAAAAAAAAACAAATGGAGTGTATTTAGAAATGCTATTTTCAAAGTCATTATACCGTCTGTGTGAAACCCTTGTATGATTCACCATGGAATGATCCATTGTTGAGTTGTCCCTTCATTATATAGTCAAAACGTATGAATTGTATGCCATCAGATCCACCTCTTACATAGATCTTTGTCACATCATCATGGTTAAATCCGTCATCCCATATGTACCGGCCATTCTTGCTCCCTTCCGCCTCCAGCCTTTGGGTCATCTGGAATAGATTTGAAATCTTCACATATGGATAAGTGATTTCTAATGCTCATTAATCTTTCAATACTTTAAGATCTTAAGGGTATGAAACATCGATGTATATAAAAGCAAGTCGTGTCTAAGGAAAGAAAGAGAGAGAGTTGACCTCAAATAGTCGTCGACAAGAGAGAGAGAGAGAGAGAGCTGGTGTTGAGTAGAGAGTGGGATCGATGGTGATCTATAAGTTAATGAATGAAAGATGTAGCATTCACACCAAAAAAAAAAGTTAATGAATGAACGTGCCATTTATATACAAGTTTTGCCTACTGCAGATTTATTATATAAAAGTACAAGCAGATTTGTTTATATATATATATATATATATATATATATGTCATTATTAGTTAGTTTGCGGATCCAGAAATAGTATGAAAGGCAGTAGTTCAAAATCTACTGTAATAAAATTCAAGTGCTAGTAAGTTAAGTTCATCAAACCAACATTAAAATTCAAATACCTTACTGCAGTTTACAACTTGCAAATGATGGAATTTGTGAAAGCCACACCAAAACAAACATGAAAGATGATGACATAGTAAATTAGTACAGACTCAAAACAACATTAAACCAAACGGATGAAGAGCATATGTAGCTTTTTCCAATTAGTATTTCAAATTAGCAGGAGAAAGCGGTGCGAAATAAGCTCCTAGAGAGCGAAGGTTTTTGTCAGAAGATCCATGAAACCCAATGATCTTCTTGCCTTTGACTTCAAGTTTGAACGTAGTACCAAGGTTGTATCCCATGAGTGCAGAAGTCATGATGTTGGTTTTGATCACAAGGCCTTGTATCGCACCCTCGTCGTAGTAACACTTGACAGATACGATATGTTCATCAATGGTATGGTTTAGATCAAACTGAAAAGAAAAAAGTATTCAGAATTATTGATGAACATATAATATAAGCCATTTATATAGAATTGCTAACAATAACCAAGTCTAAACCGGATCTAACCAGAAGCTAAACACATCGAATCATTCGTATACATTGAACTTGTAACCCTAATAAATTAATAAAGTCAAAATGTAACACACCACATGCGATCTAAAACTCAAAGATCGCAAGAAAATCAAGCAAACTTTGATGAACTGACGAATGAGATCATATGGAAGAAAGTTTGACGACGTACCGACTCAGTGAAACTCTGACCCGAGCCACCATGGATTGGTCCAGCTTTAGGTTCTTCGTTCTTGACATAGTCGAATTTGATGGACTCTATGCCTTCACAGCCCTCTCTTATATAGATCTGTGATATACCTTCATGGTGGCCATCATCCCATTCCGTGCCTCCTCCGGTGCCGCCTTTAGCTACCAGCTTCTGAGCCATCGTGAGATTAAGATAATGTGATGCGTGTTACTATTTTTTAACTCAGATATGTATATTTAAGTTGATTTGATGGATGAGAACGTGCCAAAATTGGATCTGGACAGTCCATGCTTTACATCGGGATTGGGTCTCTTATAAAGACAATGGGTTTGAATACAAATCAAGTTTATAGTAACAAAATATATTTTTTTCTTTTATTTTTATTTTTGTAACAAAAAAATCTATATAAATCTATACTATGTTTTTGTTATTATTAGAAAGGTGCTCTTCAACATTTTAAAAGTTTTTTAAGCAAAAGATTATCCACAGTTTATTTTTTATTTTATGTAGTTTAATGATAAAAAGTTCTCTAAAAAGTATTGGTTTGGTTGGTTGAATATGTGGTTTTATGTGTTTTGTTTTAAGATTTAGACTTTAAATATTTAGTTGTGACTTTGAATTATTGATGTAGAATTTTTTCAAAGCACTGACTAAATTTTTTAGAGAAACTGAGTTCTTAAAACACTTCCAAAATACTTCCAATGTAAGGGTTTTTCGCTCTTTAATTCTATAAATACATATGTTACACACACATATATATATGTGTATGTTATTGCATGATTCTAAGTTTTACGGAAAACCCAATCCAAAGTATTTGAAACTAGATATTTTGGGAACTTTGGATTTTTCATAAAACTTAGAATCCTAAAATTACATATACATATATAATATATACATATAACTTAAGAACTAGAATTCCCAGAATTTCTCTTAAATTAGCATGTTTTCTTTTATAATCTTTTGGTGCTAGATTCAATTTTAACATGATGATTATATTTGAAAAGATTTGTAGAAATAAAAATGGTTGTCTGCAACTTCTACGAACTCTTCCAATCAACCTCTATGCTCTAAAAGAGGATCATCGGCTAGTTTCTCAAAAACTAGTTTTTAACTAAAAGGTTTAGCTCTTAAATAAGAATCATTTTTCTTCTTCTTTCAACAATCATTTTTATTCTCTCTTGAACTAATTCGTAAATATATAGCTATTAGAAAACTCAGCAATGGACATGGTTTTAGGTACTATCACAATCTCTTTTTTTTTGTGAAAAGTCTTTACACTGCATGGAAGAACTTCCATTGTGCCATTGGGATTGGGATGATTTTTCTACAAAGCCATTGAAGTTCACCAATGGAACTGCAAAGTAATTTGACTCTAATGAAACTGCAAAACACCACGAATTTGGTATAATTACTTTCCAACTAAACTACAGAAAAACATTATTTAAGAAATTTAATACATATTAGCATACCAAATACTATAGTATAATATATACTACTAATTATTTATCACACTAAATATTAAATATTTTATTTTATGATATGACTAAGTTAGATTTATTAAATATTCAAAATTCGTAGAAAAATAATATAAAAATATAAAAATATTTTATTAATTTAAAAATCATAATATTTTAAATGTTTAAATTTTAGTAATATAATTATTTATTTTAAACTTATAATTTTCAGAAATAATATATTGAGATTAATTAAATTAAAGATATATATATATATATATTAAAGTGTAAGTTTTTTTTGTAAAAATATATTAAAGTGTAAATAAACACTAAAACATAAAATTACAAAACTAAAGCCAAGCTAAACAAGCAGAAAATCTAAGATGTGAAACCAATATTATAGAAACATAATACAAATTAAAAAATATATATATATATATATTCCTGAATTATTGATTATAATATATATTTAAATTTAATTAACAATAACATAGAAAGTAATTATTAAAATTTAAGATCTTAAATATGATAATGTAATGAAAAAAGGATTTTTTTAGTCTATAATTTAGTGTTGTGATTGAAGATGGAAAATAAAATGTAATACTAATATTAGTGTTATTTAATTTTAAGATTATATTTAGTTTTATGATTGGAATGCTCTAAGTTAAAAAGTTTCTTTGCTGACTCACAGTCGCTGATGTGGTTGATGATCTTGACGTAGCTCCACTACATGTATTTATCTATAGTTCTTGGGCCTTTCTTGCCAGTTGGGCAAATTCTGCTTGTTAGGATTGAGTTCGTCCTGCTCAAACAAAAAGGCTTCACATAGCTCTTTTATCTGATCGTTTGTCAGTTGTTTTAGGTTCTTACGTCTAATTGTTTTTTTTTTGGACAAATTCTTACGTCTAATTGTTGCAAATAGGTAACTAAAACAAATGTCCTACCAAAATGATACTTTAAATTTTATACTCTTAATAGACGACTAACGTATTTCTAAACTTTATTAACGATCGTAAAAGTCATTAATGACATAAATCACAATCAATTATTGATTGAGTTCCTAAGTATTTTTCTCTTCATTATCTTGGCTGATGTATGCATTTGAATTTGATATAAGTCAACGATAGAGATGTGGATATAATATGACATACTTTAATTTAGTGGTTTTTGAAAATCAGTCGATTATTAATTGAATTTTGGTGGAGAAAATTGTTTGGATAGACACGTTCTCTACGTAATCAAAATTTAAATCTTAAAGAGCAACTCAATATATATAGTGATATAAAATGGAATATTTATTTTTTATTAGGAAAGTGGAACTTAGTCTGAACAAAAACAAAATAAATATATACCCTATTGCAATTTGTAACGTGCAAGCGATTGAATAAGTGAAAGGCACGCCAAAACAACAAGGAAGATGATACAAAGTCAATTAGTACAGATTCAAAGCAACATAAAAATCAAACCGATGAATCTTGTACATATAGCTTTTCGGTAGAACTCTTAGATTTCCATATTAGCAGGAGAAAGCGGTGCGAAATAAGCTCCCAGAGAGTTTAGGTTTTTGTCAGAAGATCCATGAAACCCAATGATCTTCTTGTCTTTCACTTGAAGTTTAAACTTGGTACCAAGGTTGTACCCCATGAGTGCGGAAGTCCTGGTGTTGGTTTTGACCACAAGGCCTTGTATCGCACCCTCGTCGTAGTAACACTTAACAGATACGATATGCTCATCAATGGTATGGTTAATATCAAACTGCAAAATGTGTATATCCACAAGAAGAATATGATGACCATATAAAGCATTTATAAAGAGTTGACAACATTAACTAAACCTAGACCGGATCTAACAAGAAGCCATAAAGACATCGAATCATTCCTAGGGAAATGGAACAGGAACAGTATGATACGCTTTGATAAAGTCACGTTCCAAGGAAATAATATCGGTTTATTTTACGAACGAAGAAAAAAAAAGTCAACTTCGAACTAGCCATATTGGTCCATGCGATCTAACAAAATCAAAGATCGTCAGAAAAGTCTACTCTTGGTTTTGAAAGAATGTAAAATTTATTCAAAGATGGCAGCAAAACCAAGCAAAAATTGATGAATCGATGATATGAAAACGTACCGAGTCAGTGAAATCTTGACCCAAGCCACCATGGATTGGTCCAGTTTCAGGTTCCCCGTTCTTGACATAGTCGAACTTGATGGACTCTATGCCTTCGCTACCCTCTCGTATATAAATCTTTGATACACCCTCATGATCAGCTCCATCATCCCATTCTTTGCCTCCATTCCCGCCTTTCGCTTCCAACTTTTGTGCCATTGGGAATGGATTTGAATCTGATGATAGAAAGAGATCATGTCAACTTCATAAGTCGGATGAGTTTTTCTAATTATGGAATTAAATGATTAGAAGTATGCATCTATAAAGATGGTTGTACCTGATGGACCTTCAGAAGAGAGAGGACTTTGCATCTTTTGAAGTATATGTTTTTGTTAACCTCAAAATGCGGTATTTGTTTAGAAGTAACACCAAAACATGATGCAATCGATTGTGAATATAAATCTTGTATTAGCCAATATAAAAGTCAACTACTCGACTACCACTTGGTGGTGTGCGTGTGAATATGTGGATTGCGTCATGGTCGTTATAATATAGAGCAGGTGGAAGAGTGGTATAACGAAACTTTCATGTATGATAGCTAAAATCTCTACATGGACTTTATAGGTCTTACTAAACCTGGACATTTCGGGTATCGATTCGGTTCGGTTATTTCGGGTTTTGGGTAGTTCGGATAGGGGCTAGAGGATCCATTTAGTATTTTATTTATTTTCAGTTCGGTTCGGTTCGGTTCGGATAGTAAATGTAGGAACCAAAAAATATCCGAAAAAAGTTTGGTTCTCATTTGGATTTGGTTCGGGTTCAGATAGTTCGAGTAATTCGGATAATTTGGAAAAAAATATCGGTTATTTAGGATAAAATATCAAATACTTGGGATGATTTAGATAAAAAATTTGGATATTTCGGATTACTTTGGATATTTCGGATAAAACTATCCGGATAGTTTCGGATACTTTATAATAATTTAGTTATCCTCAACTATTTTCAAATACTTTTAATAAAATTTTAAATTAAAAATATATATTTAGTGATGTTATATGTATATATTATTAATATTTTTTATATATTTGGGTACCCGTTCGGTTCCGGTTCGATTCGGTTATTTCGGATATAAAAATATAGGAACCGTTCGGGTATTTAAAGGTATTGGTCCGGTTCTGATTTCGGGTATTTCGATTCGGTTCTTCAGTTCTGGTTATTTTGCCCAGGCCTAGGTCTTATTTACATGCTAAATAATTGTTTTTTTGCTAACCAAGTATTCTGACCCCACCGTGGTGATTTAGACTAGAGACCGAAGTGAGCATGGATCCGAAGGTCACCAGGTGGCTCACCGTGTAACGGTTTTCGATCTCGGATGCTGCAGCCCATATGTAAATTCCGCAGTGGCCAAGGCTCGAACCGAAGAACGGGCACTCCAGCTGGAACTTCTTTACCACTAGACCAAAGCAACTTGATTGATGTTAAATAATTGTTGCGTCTTGTTCTTAATATATATCGACAGGAAACTGAGTTCGAACTTAGATAAAAGATCATCATCACACGTAATCAAATAAACCACAAACATCATTTTTCTTGAGTTTTTAAACAAAATACTGTTAATGTGTTTCACAGCAAACATCAAGAACACAACAAACAGAGACCGTCTTACAGTACAACCAAAGTATCTTCTGCAATAAAAAACAGATTATTTTTGAAGTATCAAACAAAGGACCAGTTGATGAACACAAAGCAGATACAATGAGCGTTCTCTTCTTCATTGAGTACTTTCCAAGCAACTGCTCTCTCGTATGAAACTGGTCTCCCCATGCTTGACAGACATATCCCACCTTGAAGACTCGCAAAGCCCTAAACCAAAAAAATCAAGTTAAAGTCAGATAAAACCTCATCAAACTACTACACAAATCAGACCAGAACGTTGTTAAAAAACCTGTTGCATGATCTGTGGGAACTCAGAGCAGAGAGTCTTTCTTCCATTGTCATCAAATATCTTCTCTAAAGAGATATCTTGAAGAGAAACCAACGTAGTCTCAAGCATGTCAAGCCCCGCCTGGTTTGCAAATGTGAAGACTGGCATGGCCTAAACAAAAAAGGTTAAACGAGGATCAGTGAATAATAAAACATTCATTGAGTGTTTGATGTTTAAGTTAGTACCTTCATTGAGCAGCAGATGATAGCATCTGTATGATGCCAAAGGTTCTTGAGAACAGATTCATTGCCTTCACTTGTTGATTTAAGTAACTCAACACCCATGTAGCACCTGTAACTCTGGCAGATCCAACGAGCAAGTGTTTGGGCTTCAGGAGTACCCAAAGGAGTGCGTAGACCGACTTGTGAGCTGATGTGAGAAGGAGAGAGAGCCAATGCAACTCTCTGAACCGATGAGATGATACCACGAACGTACTGCCTAGCCATGGAAGCTACATGCTCTTGCATATGGCTCTCAATACCAAACTCAAACGCTATTGTCATCACAGATCTTGCACATGTACCGGAGCTTCCTGATTGATCGGTTGATGCTTTTGTTGTTCCGGCTGGACCAATCTCCAGTGCTGAAGCAAGATCTAACGTTCGGTTTGGACTTGACACTTCCTGCTTTTAGGTTCGAGATAAAGCTTTAAGAATCTGAAAACTTTTAAGTGGTAAAAAGATTATTTGTTCTAACCTTTGTGGAGTCAAGAGGGATGATACGGAAACCAGAAGGAAGCAGAGGCGCATCATCAGCAAAGGAAGCATCAATTGGAGCAAATATGAGTTCAGCGCATGTTCCAACAGCATTTTCATCCATGCCGCTACAAAGCTGATCACAAGACGAATGTATTTATCAGTGATCCACGTTAAAACTCATTCAGACAAGACAATCTAAAGTACTTACTTGTAGAAGGAAGATATCTCTTGGGACGATTGCATCTTCAGGGGAGTGGCCAAGACCTTCCAATTTGATGACTTCCATGGACTAATAACAAAGAAACACCACAAATCATTTATAAAAAAATTTATAAGAGATGTAGTAGGATTGTGAAGGCTTATAAAATCACTGATAAAGCCTTATTAATCATTTCTAAAAAAGCTTGGTAAAATATTTATGAAACCTTTTAAATCGGTTTATAAAATTACTAAGATAATGTATAATGATTTATAAATTAATTTAAAAGATTATAAATTGGTTCTAATAATTTAAAATAATGTAGAAGTGATTATAAATGTTTTATTCATTTTTAGTGATTTTCTAAACCATTTTATAAACTGTTCTATAAGTTTTTAACCCCTTAGATGGAATTATAGACGGAGAATGACAAAATGTTAACGGTTAGTAAATTGAGGGTTTACAACGTTAGAATGTTAGTTGAAGGTTATCTTCCGATTCAAAAATAGTTTAGAGGTTTTATCATTAAAAACCAAATCTCAAAAGAACAAACAATCAAATAGTATATAAGAAGCTTGAACTGACCTCTTCATGCTCAATAGTGTGAGCAAGTGGAAGTATAACTTGCCCACCGAATCCTCCAACTCTGGCACTACAAGGTCCTACTTTAACAGCTGCTGCCAAATATGCATCAATGTTGTTGTCAGCCCATTCTGATCTGTGCTCCCTCAGAAACCGAAGCAGGATCCCCGGAGGAACATTCTAAAGTTGCAAAAAAAATCCAAAACAAAAGAGTAAGAAAAAGTGTTGAAATAAACATAAATTGATCTATAACAAAAAAAAATGGTGCAGGAACCTGTAAAAGCATGGAGGCTTTTGCGCATAAGACCACATTGCTAACAGGAGCAAAGCCATTGGAAAACGTAAGGTTCAAACCCATCAGCTTGTCTGGAGAAGAGTTCACAGTGATTGTGACATCATCCATGCTGTCTCCTATCACTGACCATCCTTCATCAGTGAAACCATTAACAGCCTCATTGAAGCCTCTGTAAGGAAACAAACAAAAAAATGTATTAGACAAAGCAATTTACTAAATCAATAAAAAAGGAAAAAGTGAAGTGTATCAAAAACCTGCTTAGCCTTTGACTCAAAGCTCGTAAGGCAGCAGGACGCCGTCCCCAGCCATTGACGCTACTGTTAGTCTGAGACACCTCTTGTGCTATTTGCTTGAGTTGGCGCAGCGCCTTTGAACAAAAAAAAACAATGATTAAAAACATCAAAAAGGCAATGTTAGGAATAGTTTTAAGTTCACTTACTGCCATTGTTGTCTTCTGCGCAAGTACTTTTGGTGACTCGTAGAGCGGACGCAAGACCTCAGGGACACTACAAGCCTATTTAACAAAACAGTCAGGTTTAACATTCTCTGATGCATTGAATAGTATAGAGTGAAGATTGTTATTACCTCCAAATCCATATGATCAACAATGTGTATGATGGAGCCACCACCATCACAAGGACGTATCAAGTACCCACTAGGGAGCATCTCTGCTCTAACAAAATGTTGA
Source organism: Brassica napus (assembly GCF_020379485.1). Taxonomy (NCBI): domain Eukaryota; kingdom Viridiplantae; phylum Streptophyta; class Magnoliopsida; order Brassicales; family Brassicaceae; genus Brassica; species Brassica napus. The sequence goes on along the minus strand of NC_063439.1, from coordinate 1,388,116 downwards.
ACCAGTGGCATGCTAGGACCGTTCTGAGTGCTCTTAAGAGACCTCTCGCACACCACAAGGCTGCCATCTTCTAGAACAGATGTGTAACGCAACAACCAGAAGTCGCGTGGTGGAGCTAACGTAGTTGGTGCATAGAGCTGCATATAGAGCAGCTCAATGGTTCCACCGTTGGCGGTTGGCAACACATTCATAACATCAACAGCTCGGCATTCGCGGAACCACGAAGGCCGATCCTTGACGATCTCTGCGACCTGTAAATAAAGAGAAAGCAGATTAATCTAAGGTAGAGTAGTAGAAGATTGCATAAGGAATGGTTCTATCTCTACACGTACCCTTGTAGGCTCGAGACCCACTAGGCCACAGGCGCGTGCTGCCACACCAGCGCAACCGTGAGAAATAGAAATGATTCCAATGGAATCCGGACCAGGCTGTTACAAAAACATAAAGGCAAACCGTTACAGAGAGGAAGAAGAAGAACTCATTGATGATTCACAATTAGACGAACATACCTTCATTCCAGGCATCTGAACCCACTCAACAGCGGTTCCAGTTGCCTTTGAAAGAAACTCTGCTAAAGTTTCTTCTGCAATGGACAAAAGTCTGCAAACACAAAATTTAATTCAGAATATAATGTAACTAAGAGAGTAACATGTTCTCTCACTAAAGAACTAACCCTGCAGGACTAGCATCTCTTGGAGGAATCTGTGATGCTAATTGGTGCTGACCACTCGTCACAACCGATTCACAGCTTGTGTCTTTACCTGGAAGGGTAGGCTGGAACCAAAAGATAAAACAAAATCAATATGAAACATTATATGAATCTTAAAGACAGGATTCTCACATTGGGAGTGTGTTGACGGAAGTAGCTGTTTTCATGAACCAGCTGTGACACTTGCTTCTGCAACCTATCATTCTCCTCCATCAACAGCTTGTTCATTGCCGTCAGCTTCCTATTCACAGCTTGAAGCCGTGAAGCCTCTTTCCTTTGTTTCTCTCTGCATCTGAAGTATATAAAAGATTAGATCAAAGAAACTTCCATTTACTGCATTAAGGAGTGTTAGTATCATTATTACCTTCGGTTCTGAAACCATACTTTGATCTGTTTGGGCTCAATGTTAGAGAGAATAGGACACTCTCTGATCAACTGCTGACGGCGGATAGAGCTCGGTTTAGGACAGTCATGGTAAAGCCTCTCAAGCGCTTCAACTTGCTCAGGTGTGTACCTCACATACTTCCCGTTGTCCAAGCATCCCATCTTCCCATCTTTGCAAGACATTGCCATTACTCCTTAATACCAAAGTCTACTCCTTTCTAACAGAACATAACCTTAACAAAACCCACAACTTAGTGAAGGAGACAAAGCTTCTTAATCCACTCAGTGCTCTTCCATCTCAAACTCCTAAGTAACCTTCAGAATATCATTTGCCTTATATAACTTAGAACACAAGACTTATCCTTTTAAGGACAAAATTACAAAACACAAGAAAAAGACTTTTGTTTTCCCCCAAAGATTACAACTTTCAGCTTTTTTTGCAAACACCCAGAAAAGGAAAAACCTCAAAAAACAAGAAAGCTACAACCTTTATGTTCTGTTTTCTCGTGTCGGTACAGAGAATCAACGAGTTGACTCAGCCATTAGAAAACCCGAGTCCCCAGATAGCCATTATCAGTCAGTTCTCAAAACCCATATTCTCCATCTCCGAGCTCTCATTGAAAAGGTTAAAGCTTTATTATGAAAACCCTAGAAATTTAATGAAAGGAGGAAACTAGAGACGACGAAGAAGACGTATGAGAGAGTATGTAGAGAAGGAATCATGAAGCTACTACTACTGTTGTTTTAGATGTTTATCTACTCTCTCTCTCTTTTTTCCTCTGCTTATTCATGGCAACTTTGATTTTTTTGGGCTTTTCAATATTTAATTATATTTTTTTTAATCAATGATGATTTGATAGTGGCACACTGCATCAAATATTTTTCATTTTTGTTTTATTTTTTTCAAGTTGCGTTTGTGAATTAACTTTCTCGTTGGCATTCTCTTTTTCTCTTTTGCTGATTGGCACATTGCATACCTCACCACCACCTCGACGGTAAAACCCAAATCTCTCTTTACCCGAATCGTCAAAAATACCCTTATAACATGTGAATAAATCAGTCCAAAATGCAAACATTATGTCAAATTATAAGTTTCTAATTCAAAAGCAAATAGTAATAAATAGATTGCTTTATAACATTTATATATTAGTATTATTACTCTGTTAAAATTTTAACATATTTTTCGAAATGATACATTTTAGAGTTCATGGCAAACAAAATCTTACTTTAGAACTAATAATAAAAATTTTGAGTTCTTTAGTTGTATTAACAAAACATCAACTGATATCATATTAAAATTTTATATAGTTTCAACTCGAATTTCATTAATAATGAGTAAATCAATTAAAAACTAGTATATATTAGTGTTGATATTTCCAAACTTTTAAAGTAAAAATTAGTTTTTCAAAAATTAATACAAAATAACGGGTTTCTCATTCAATCTATTCTTGTGAATAAGTTATGGTTAACTATGCTATTAACCATTTGTGTGACGACGGTAATTATGAGATGAATGAGGACTGTATAGCTAAATCTTACATTACCCTGACCAATGAGTAGTTGCTACGAGGAAAGTGGGAGAGTGGCATAATGTGTAATAAAGTGATAAATTGAAGGGTAAGATCAGAGCGGCAATGGGAAATGGTCAGAAGCGTATAAAAATAAGCAAATGGCGTGGGACTGTGGGAGAGAGGTCTGCGTAGAGATGCAGAGACAACATCATTACCTTCTTTGCATGCGTCTTCGCGTCTTAAAGCTGAAGCCTCTTTCTTTCTTTCTTTCTTTCTTTCTCCTTTTGTCAACTCCATTTCAAATTTATTAAACTAAACTTACTTTACCACTTCTACATTTAATGTCTGTAAAATGTTGTTACAAAATGGTACTTTTTGTTAGCATAATGTTTAATTGTTCATCATGATGAAAATAATTGTCTAGTTTGAGTGGTTTCAAGTTTCAACATCTAATGATGAAAAATATTTATTGTCATTGCATTAAAACACGGAATTGCTTACGTTTTAAAAGTCTAGAGTTTAGACACGTTAACTACAAATCAGGCCTAAAATGTAATGTAGCCCAGCCCATTAAATATCGCAGCTATTGGTGCTATGTGAGGTCATTTTCTTAATTTTTTTTTTCTTTTTGGGTTTTGAAAATCTGTATGGTTTGAAAATATTTTCCCTAGTTAGTAATTTGGGTCTTTTGAGGAACTTTATTTCTCGTTTTCTTTTCGCTAGTTGTATCGTGCCAAAGTTTATATTGTAGTAGGATAGTTTTAGTGCCCTTTCGGTGGACTTAGGAATATAAGTGATTTTGAATTTGTCACATTGATCTAGTTGAAGTTTGGATTGGCGTTCTTAGCCATTGTTTCTTTGCATGAGTTATTTCTATTGGTTAGATATCATTGCTTAATGCTCTAAAGATTCAGCTTCTATCATTGCTCAATGCTCTAAAGATTCAGCTTCTCAAAATTCATGTCTATTACGATATAGTCAAATATATTGGAAATATTCCATATCTTGTTATGGAAGTTATCTTGTTTCCTTAGTCTTATCTCTTAGGTTTAACCTAATCTCCAATGTAATATATATTCGGCCAAGAGCCATTCAATAGAACGAAACTCTTCTCTCTATTTTGGCATGGTATCAGAGCAAGAATAGATCCAAATTTTTCTTCTCCCTCAAGTCTCTAAACACAAGCAACCTCTGCTTCATAAAGTATGGTGGAAGATGACGATTCCTCCTCCAAAACCCCTTCAAGTGGGAAAACGAGCGAGAGCTCAGGAAAAGTCCCTATCACAACCTCACCATATTATTTACATCCATCCGATCATCCTCATCATGTCCTCACACCAATCCTTTTGAACGGTGATAATTACGAACGATGGGCAAAGCTTGCTAGAAATAATCTTCGCGCTAAACAAAAGCTTGGCTTCATCGACGGAACTCTACAAAAGCCAGCGCCAACATCAGCAGATTATGACAAGTGGGCCACCGTAAACTCTATGCTCATCGGCTGGTTATACGCAAGTATTGATCCTAAGATTCATCACTCAATATCTGTTGTTGAAAATGCAATTGTGATGTGGGAGAATCTCCGAGCTCGATTCTCTTCTGGAAACGCACCTCGTGTCCATCAGTTAAAAGCAGATATTGCAGCATGTCAGCAAACCGGACAGGACGTATCAACCTATTTCGGTAAACTCAAAGTCATGTGGGATGACCTAGATGATTATGAACCTGCAATTGGCTGCTGTTGCGAGAACCCGATGTGTACAATCCTACTTCAACACAACAAAAGGCGTGACCATGAACGCATTCATCAGTTCCTCATGGGTCTCGATGCATCTCGGTTTGGCACAACTCGGACTAATCTACTTGGTCGTCTCACTCGAGACAAAGATCTGAACTTGGACCAAATTTACTCAGAACTTGTTGCAGAAGAAAGACATCTCACAATCTCTAGGAGTAAAGAGGAACGCATGGACGCTATTGGTTGTGCAGTTCAACAAGGAGTCAATGCAATTGCTTCTGCCACACGATCAAGAAATAATCTTCTGTGCACTCACTGTAGTCGCACAAATCATACTATTGAAAACTGCTGGGTTCTTAATGGATATCCTGAAGGATGGTCTGAAGCCTCATCAGGAAGAGGTCGTGGCCGTGGAAGTAGCAGAGGTCGCGGTAGAGGCAGGAGCCCTCAACCAGCTCGTGCAAGCAACACTACGGCAGCGACACAAGACTATCCAGATCAAATTCCTGGAGTCAGCAGAGAAACATGGTCTGCAATCGTAAATCTTCTCAAACCATCTAATACCTCCACAGAAAAGCTATCTGGTAAGCATATGAACGTTGATTTTCTTCTTGATTCGGGAGCATCGCATCATATGACAGGAGATGTAGATTTGTTAACTGATCTCTGCGAAATACCTCGCAGCATTATTGTTTTGCCAAACGGCAAACACACGTATGCAACCAAAGAAGGATCTCTTCATCTTGGTGGCGATAGAACTCTCACTCACGTTCTTTTTGTACCCGATCTCTCGTGCACACTGATTTCACTGGCACGCCTATTACGAGATTTGTCTTGTTTTGCTATCTTTACTGACAAATTATGCGTAATACAGGACCTTTCTTCGAAGATGCCGATTGGAGCAGGTGAGGAAGAGAACGGGGTTTATCACTTTCGCGGAATAGTTCCAGCTCGAGCCTACAAGACTACTTCAACAAACTACGCAGCATTGTGGCATCAACGCATGGGACATCCGGGAAAGAAAGCATTATCTTCAGTTTTATCTACTTTAAAGGATTTTGATAATAATATTTGCGAGTTTAAAGATTTCTGTGATGTCTGCATTAGAGCAAAACATTCTCGTGATTCATTTACAGATAGTTATAATAAAGCTACACAATGTTTTTCTCTAATTCATTGCGATGTCTGGGGACCATACCGGACAAAATCATCCTCTGGTGCTCACTATTTTCTCACAATAGTAGACGATCATTCTCGGGCAGTATGGACTCATCTTCTACTCGCAAAAAGTGAAGTTGCCACCGTCCTTAAAAATTTCTGCGCCATGACAGAAAGACAGTTCGAAAAGAAAGTTCATACAGTTAGGAGTGACAATGGCACAGAATTCATGTGTCTACGTAAGTACTTTGCTGAACAAGGGATTCTCCATCAGACCTCCTGTGTTGGAACTCCACAGCAAAATGGAAGAGCTGAAAGAAAGCATAGACATATCCTTAATATGGCAAGATCTCTTATGTTTCAAGGACATTTACCGATAAAATTTTGGGGAGAATGTATCCTCACAGCAGCCTATCTAATCAACCGAACACCTACTCCACTCCTTGACGGCAAGTCTCCGTATGAAATCCTTCATAAGTCTCCTCCAGCATACTCTCATCTCAGGGTTTTTGGAAGCCTGTGTTTTGCTAAGAAACAGACTGCAAAAACAGATAAGTTCGAAGCTCGCAGTAGACGGTGCATATTTGTTGGTTATCCTTTTGGTCAGAAAGGTTGGCGCGTTTTCGACCTTGAGACAAATGGATTTTTCGTCTCTAGAGATGTAATTTTTCATGAGACGTCGTTTCCGTATGCTACAAGCAAACCAGCTTTACCTACACCGATCATTCAACCTCCTCAGGTCTCTCCACAGTTTGAAGAAATCATTGATATCTCGATCCCCGATCAGATCAATAACGATAGGGGGAGTGATTTGCCCACTCCAGAGAACACTCCTGCTGCAACTTTACCAGAGTCTACCTCTCCAGTTTCTTCATCCTCCTCTCCTATCGATGAGGATTCTCAAATAGAAGAAGATCCTCCGACTGAGAATTCACTAGAACCACTGCCTGAAACCTCTTCAGATGAGTTACTTGGTCGAGGCCAACGTACAAAGGTTCCATCTACACGTCTCAAGCCGTATGTCACGTACTCTGCTCGATGTGATATAAACCTTGTTCTCGACTCCACCGACTCCACATCGACATCTTCTGGTACGTGCTTATATCCCATTGCTAACTATGTCTCTATAGATGGTTTCTCACCTAAACATACAGCATTTTTGGCTGCAATAACCCTCGGTGATGAACCCATTCATTTCCGTGATGCTATGAAACTCAAAGTTTGGCGCGATTCGATGGGAACAGAGTACGTAGCACTCGAAGACAACAAGACATGGTCTTTTCAGAAACTTCCGCCAGGCAAGAAAGCGCTTGCATGTAAATGGGTATATCGCATAAAATATAATGCTGATGGAACTATCAACCGACATAAATCACGGTTAGTAGTCATGGGAAATCATCAAGAAGAAGGAGTGGACTATGATGAAACTTTTGCACCAGTGGTCAAGATGAACACCATTAGAATTCTTCTTGAAGTTGCAGCTGCCAAGAACTGGGAACTTCATCAAATGGATGTTTACAATGCATTTCTACATGGCGATCTTGAAGAAGAAATCTATATGAAGCCTCCACCAGGTTACGCACCCTCGGATCCATCTCTAGTCTGTCGTTTACATAAATCTTTGTATGGGCTCCGTCAGGCACCTCGCTGTTGGTTCTCAAAGCTCTCCAATGCACTCCTCGAGTACGGTTTTGTTCAGTGCCGTAAAGACTACTCCCTTTTCTCTCGGGTTCGAGGTGACAAAGTTCTTCATATCCTTGTCTATGTTGACGACTTAGTAATCATTGGCAATGATCATGATATCATTACTCAGTTCAAGAACTATCTTCACACTTGCTTCCGCATGAAAGATCTAGGCGTTTTAAAATACTTCTTGGGTCTTGAAGTAGCTCGCGGACCAGATGGTATCTTTCTCTCCCAACGGAAATATTGTCTTGACATTATCACTGAATGTGGTCTCACTGGTTGTCGTCCATTCGACACACCAATAGAACAGAATCATAATCTTCCGCGTGATAAAAGTCCCTTTTATTTGCATCCCACGAGGTATAGGCGCCTTGTGGGGAGACTGGTATATCTCGGCCTTACTCGTCCTGAACTAAGCTACTGCATCAACATCCTCGCGCAGTTCATGCAGGCTCCGCGTCAAGCACACTGGGAGGCAGCAGTGCGCGTTGTTCGCTATCTCAAGGGCTGTCCAGGACAAGGCATTTTACTCTCATCAACCTCTGATCTCCGCGTAACAGCTTATTGTGATTCTGATTGGGGTGCTTGTCCAAGAACTCGACGCTCTCTAAGCAGCTATGTCGTCCTTCTAGGGGACTCTCCAGTGTCGTGGAAAACAAAGAAACAAGATCGTGTATCTCTTTCCTCTGCAGAAGCTGAATATAGATCCATGACAGCAGCAGTTCAAGAACTTCTCTGGATAAAAGAGCTACTTGAATCGATTGGCATTAGTCATCACGACCCTATGAAACTTATTTGTGATAGCAAATCAGCTCTACACATAGCAGCAAATCCTGTGTTTCACGAACGTACCAAGCATATCGAAAAGGATTGTCATTTTATTCGCGATGAGATAAAAAGAGGAACCGTTGCTACATCACATGTTATAACAACTGAGCAGCTCGCCGATTTACTCACCAAAGCACTTGGAAGACAACAGTTTACATATCTACTAGGCAAGTTAGGCGTTTGTGACCTCCACGCTCCAACTTGAGGGGGAGTATTACGATATAGTCAAATATATTGGAAATATTCCATATCTTGTTATGGAAGTTATCTTGTTTCCTTAGTCTTATCTCTTAGGTTTAACCTAATCTCCAATGTAATATATATTCGGCCAAGAGCCATTCAATAGAACGAAACTCTTCTCTCTATTTTGGCAATGCTCAATGCTCTAAAGATTCAGCTTCTCAAAATTCATGTCAGATCTGGCAAAAGAAATATTTTTTCAGTGTTCAGGAAAGAATATCACAGCTCCTGCCTCCTACTAAAGCAGGGGCGGTCCTGGGCACAGCGGACTGAAACACCGGTTTAGGGCCCCCAAATTTTTCAAAAAAATTTACATAAGAAAAGGCCCCTAAATTTGTAAAAAAATTTTTTTTTATAAAACTCTTACTAAATTGTTTTAGGCCTCCAGCATCTCAGGGACGCCCCTGTACTAAAGTCAAGTCAGTCTCAGGCAGCCCACGCTCTCACGTAAATGCTTAAATAATCTAGTCACGCTTAAACTCAGTGGCAAACAAACAACAAGAGACATTGATAAAGAGTATAGTGAATCACTGTCTCTACATATGGTCAAAGAAAAGTGTGTCAAGTTTCTTTATTACTATTCCTTCTTACTCGTTTTAAGAACTAATCATACTAAGTTTTCTAGCTGAACCGATCATATACGCTGAACCGATCTGATGCAAAGAAGGCGACAAGCAATAACGGAGTTGTAAAACAGCATGTGTCAAACCAGTAATTAAACCAAAAAAAAAAATATAAGACAAACAGTTATAGCTTTACCACGTACGTGATTACTGTGTTCAAAACGACGATGTTGTTGCCTCAGCCGTCCAAAGCATTTAGTCGACGTAACGTAGTGCTCTTAAGATTAGCATGAGAATTTTAAAATCAAATAATTTAGCTAAAATGGATAACGATGACTTATAATATAACCAGTGACATGCTTGCATATTTCCCTGCATGAATCTTTCTCCCTTTTGATTACTATTATTTTCTTGCAGCACTTGTCCAAATATATGAACCGAAGGTTTTTATTTTTATTTTTATTTTTATTTTCCCACCATATTTGATGTTTTGACCTAATTTGCTGAGTAGTGTCATCCACGTTCCTGTTTAATCTAAAAAAAATTATAAAATATCCACGTATGATTGATTTAAGTGGCAACTGCACCACAATATTAAAGAACCGGTCAACAAAAATTACATAAAGAAATACAACTAATAAAATAAAATAAAAACAGGGAAAACAAAAGGTTTTGGTGATCAAAACTCAACGACAAAGAGTGGGTTAGTTGGATGGCCATTTTGTTCGCATGTCTGCTCTCTCCTCCACCTTCTTTTTATGCTCTCCGAAATATTCGTCTACTCAAACCATTTTTATTATATTTTGTATCAAAAATTTAAAAATGAAAACTGTTTCACCTACTGACCTACATATTACTATTGTTCGAATAACTTGATAAAAACGGCTAAAATCAATCAAATAATTTTTTAATCAATTTATTATCATGGTTTTATTTTCATAAAAAACATGGGATAAAAGAGTACTATTAGTTTCAGATTATTCTGTGATTATAGAGATTGAAATACGTGAAAGAAGACGAAAAACTTGCAATTTTAGAATCTCTAATGGTATACTTTATTTTTTCCTCTAAAATAGAGTAGGTCTATAATAGAGTTGTATATTTCTTTAATGGTATTTTATTTTAAAGTGAAAAATAGACTGATGAATAAAAAATAAAAAAACTACTCTATATATAGAGTAAAAAATAGGTTTACATTATTATAGACTAGAAAATAGAGTACTATTTGAGCATTTTTACTCTAAACTCTATTTTAGAATGGAAAATAGAGTGGAGTCGGAGATGTCCTAACACATGAAATTAAACTGAATACTTAGTGGGAGGGGGCATTGGTGAAATCAATCTCTATTTTCAACATTATTGGAATGAAACATATAACATATTACATAATTGGCTAAAAAATCAACAGAATAATTTTTTATCAATCTAATATTTTCAATATTAGTTTTTATAAAAAAAAACATGTGATAAAAATGATAACTTATAAGATACAAAATCCGGATTAGTACAAAGATTTTAAATACAGGGAACCTAAATAGTTGCAGTTTTTAATACATGGAACGAAACTGAATAATTGGTTGGAGAGATTAGTGGAATTAATCTTTCTTTTTTCGACATTAGTGGAATTAATCTAACGGCAGTTAAGTCTCAATTAAAATATTAATAATTAAATTAGTTTATCCAAAAACTAATGGAAAAGACAAGTGTCAATAGTAAAGAGATTCATATATAGAAGAAATTAAGAACCCCAACACAAATGTGTGAAAGCGTTTAAAACAAAAACAGAATTTTCCTTTTTTAAAAAGGTTTTTCTCGTTCTTCAGCGAGATTAAAGCTCTGTATGGAAGAATCTCACGGCATCAATGGCGTCGATGATTCATATCGTCATCTCCCTATTCTCTACCTGACTTTTCTATCGATCTGGTCTCTCTCCGCTTGTTCTTGGACGGTTAACACTTTCAAGAACCGCAATTTTCAGGTCCATTATCATCTCTACCTTTATGTCTCTGTTTGGTTTGGTTTTGATTATGTGTTTCTGTCTTTGTTTTAGAGCAGACAAATAGCTTACAATGGATTCTTGCTTCAGTTCCTTTGATCAAAGCATTACAGCTAACCCTATCTTTCCTCTTTTGGTAAGCTACTTACCATTAATGTTCTCTTTGAGAAACTTAATTATTAATTGGTTTGAACCGGTTGGCAGGCACTCATGTTTCCACCATCAGATATGCTCTCTTTGGATGTCTTTTGGTGTATATGTGACTGGTGTTCTGTTTCAGACAGCTTCGTTTGTTTCCTTTTTACTCATCTCTCACGGTTACTGCATCACGTGCGAACGGCTCTCGTTGACAGAACGTAGAACCACAGCCTCACTTGGTTGTGTCTTTTATCTGACTCTCGTTGGATACAGAGCTTCTGTTCCTTACTTCGCAGTGCTTCTGATACTTAACTACATGATCTCATTCTATGTTATTTTCCACCATATATCGCAAAACTTATCGGTGTTAAGAGAACAACTAAGTTTCATTGAGGATGAGAATGTTCAAGCTATGCATGATGCTGTCTATGCTAAATACATCATGTTCAAGTACGTTCTTATGTTGCTTAGTACACTTGTGGTGGATGGAAGTAGATAAACAGCTAACTAAGAGTTATATTTATCTTTGTGTGTTCTTCAGAAAGTTTCAAGGAGCTATGCAGATAGTAGCAATGGCAGAAACTGTGGTATGAGCATATCACATCATGTTTTGGATTTGCTTCTTCATTGTTTTGTACTCACATTCAGCTTGTGTTTTGGTAGATCTATATGAACATGGACAACTCTTCGCAGAACTACTGGCTCAGGCTACTGATTAGAGAGTGGGCTCAGTTTTGTATTTTTCTCTACATTGGGTAAGTTATAATCTCAGTTTTTCTCTGTTCTTTCTTTGGTGAAGGACTAAACAATGGTCCAAACTTGGCAGATGGACTTTCAGGTCTCAGGACATGGCACCAAGGTTCTCTGTAATGCCTACACTAAAACCCAAAGATAATACAGTTATCCCTCCAATTTACAGCATGGTAAGTGTCAGAATCTCTAAATTTCTCTGTGTCTTATGACTCAAAAGCTAATCTTTGCTTTGCTGAATATACAGGAAATGGATGAAAAAACATTTAAAGAATTCAGAAGTCATGAATGGAACATTGGAGTGGTAAGTCATTACACAGCGTATGCTCTTCTTCCATTGGATCATCAACTAAGCCTGAGTTTTATGTGTCTGTGTTTGCAGCCAATGCCACATTCAAACTATGAAAGGCAAAAAGATTCAGTTCTAGTGATAATTCAGCATCCTAGATAGCATTCAAAGACAAAGCAAAATATACAATGTTGCCTCTCTCTTTTATCTTCCTAGAAAGGGCAAAAGTTCACACACACAGAGACACAGAAACTAAGTAACTCTCAGATTAAGACAAAGGTGCTTCCTCAGCAACTAGCAACTGCAATGAGTTCTATCCTCACAACCTCTCTTTTATTATTTTTTGGTTATAATTTTGTTTCTTGCTTTTCTCTCTTTTGGGTATTATTATATAGAGAAATAAAGGTATACTTTCTTGTATAGATGCAAAAGTTAAACTAGTAGAGCTATAACATTACTAATGAAAATGTAAAAAATAGTTCCCTTACATTCTCTTGTTTCTAAATCCCAGTTCAAACAAGATCATATTGGGAGCTTCTAAAAGCAAAAGTATATGTTATACTACTGCAGTTAAAGTCAAAACTATAGTGTAAATTTCAAAAACGTTTCACAAGACAACAACCACTGTTGTAATCCTACAAAACTGAAAACAATGAATAAACGAACAAGAAGTAAGAGTTAACAACAACCTATTGCACTATTTGATAAGTATACCATCACAAAGCTTCTTCCAAAGCGATATCATCTACATCTTCCTCAACCATCTCATCTTTAAACAAAGTCTTGAAATATGGTAAAACCTTAGGAAGCACTTGCAAGTCCGCCACGTTTATGCTCATCAAATCAAAGGCGATGCAAGTGTTATGCATATGAGACTCGTCAATCACCGGAATCTTTGGATATCTCTGGCTAAAATGCGTGAGAACAATCCTATACACACCCGCAGAAGATCCCATATCAATTGCTTCTTTAGTCGTGCTGTGATTCTTTGCCAACGCTTCATCTATCAAATCATCTTCAAATGTTGCCTATAAAAGAATGACAAGAACGTTAAAAAGAAACATATTCAATGTTAGATGAATGTCTATAACCTTTTACCTCGTGTATAAGAACTGTTGCATCTTGTGATGCTTCCACAATCTCAGGACAAGGTCTAGTGTCGCCTGAGTAAACCATCTTCCATCCAGGGATACGTTCTCCAACGCTGTTCAATCTCTCCGCTGCTTTTACAACGACACCAAAGGCTTGAGGACAGTGAACAACAGGGAAGCTAATCAAATCCTCCACACCGACTTCGCCAAGAACCTTCTTCAGATTCTCTAAACATGGCAGATCCGTCATAGGAGTTTTGAAGACACTTTGCATAGGACTTCCTTTACTAAACAAAGGACCCTCTTCCTTGCCGCTTTCTAAAGAAGCCCAAGAAGTCTTTGTGGTGCTTCTACAATCAAGAAACTCCATATCCAACTCCTCCAGTCTTTGATACGCATCAAGAAAGTGTTTAAGCGACCTTGGTCCCACCACAATCGCTGGCTCATGAGCCACTCCTTTCAGAAGCTTGCATCTAAGAGCTAGGATCCTCGCGAGACCGGCGTGGTGATCGGCGTGGATGTGAGAGATCCATATACATCTCAGTTTTCTAACGGCCTCATCAGCACCATCTAAACCGTATCTTCTTTTAAGCTGCCCCAAGGTTCCTTCACCACAGTCTAGGAGAAGACTGCCTTTAGAGAATAAGTCAATGTAAATGGCGCTGACGTTTCTGTATTTTGAAGGCTGGGAAGAGCCAGTGCCTAGAAGGACAATCTCCATGTCGTCTCGTCTAATGTTTTCAAGACAGCTTGGAAGATCAGTGTTGCTCTCTGTCTCACCGTTTGGTTTTTTCCACAACTGCTTGATTTCTTCGGTTTTGTCTTTAATCTCAGGAATTTCTGAAAGCAGCTCATCTAGTACTTGTGGGGATGTCAGTTCAGGAGGGATACAAGATCTATCCATCCCAAGATGAGCATAAGGACGCAAAGTGAACTGCCCACAATAAAGAAAAAAAAAATCATCAGTGAAGGAGACTTTAAAGAGCCAAAAAATAGATTTGGTCAGTGTTCTAAAAATCGGTCTAGGCATCCTGCGTAATCAATAATCTCCTATAAAGCGCGCCTAATTAACGCCTAGCTATTTTTGAACATTGATTTGGTCTTATATAAATAGACTTCCAACTTCTAAGATTTTAAAGCTAAAGTGTCTGAGAGTGTTGATACCTTGAGGAGATTTTCAGCAGATATACTTTTACCAAGATTTGAATCCTGTTACAACATGAATAGACAACATCAAATCCTAATACACATCAAACTTATCTCTGTAAATGATGGTATGAGAAAAGTATTTTAGCAACCTGGTCTGAAGGGGTGGAATCAACTATAGAGTTGGTAACATGTTGAGGAGGCCAAAAGCCAGGAGCAGGAAAGAACTGTGGGCATAGGTAGTTAAGTCTAGCAGCGATTCTTGAACTTGCTTTCAGAATTGGAAACTCCATATTCTTCCTGAACACACCAAACCAAAAAAATTAGCACTAATCAAGCAAATTAACTATCAGTTTTTAATGAGTTAGCAACCTTTGATGTCCAGCAAGAATGTGCTGAGACGAATGAAACCTCTTCATCCAGCTTTGGTAAGTAGGACTACTTGTTACCGAAGATGGACTTAAATGTATAATACAATTCACCAACTTCCCTCCACTGTCAGAACTAGGATAGTAACTCTCCAAACACTTCGCTGATAAGAGCTGTGCAACGTGTGACTCGGTTGGACAGTCCACAAGGAGAACAATGGGCCCAGGAACTGAAGGTCCCATCACATCACTCGGATAAACCTTAAAGACCAAAGTATAAACAATCTATTATAATCCATTTTCAAAGAGAAGAACAATAGTAACTGAATCAACCAACATACCGTAATATCCTTTTCATCTGATCTCACTGACTCTCCACATTGAAGTTTACTATATTTTGGACCAGGCCTCACACCAAAGACTTTCTTGGCCTTCTCTAAGTCAAACTTGCCCATTATATCAGCTAACTCGCATACATATACAACAGAGATCTCGCCGGATTTGCTGCAAGATTCTTCTTCCATAGAGCGAGGTGGCTCTAAGGTAATGGCTGATATTTTAACAACTTCGTCATCCACAAGAACAGTAGGATCAGGTGTACTAGAGGGACCAAAACTCCGTGTGTGAACCATAGCAGCGCGTGGAATAAAACACTTCATTGCATCAACAAGTAACTTAAGATCTGAAGGACCCCATACATTCACCTATGTAAAGATAACAATGAAACATAGTTCAGCAGTTTCATAACACAAAGAAACACACACATAAGCAGTGTTCTATAAATCGGTTTAGGCGGCCCAAACACACACCTATGCAACAAATTGGATATAAATAAAACGATTTTTTTGAAGGATTTAAGAAAAAAATCAGTTAGTTTAGACGTCAGCTTAATCAATAATCCCCTATAAAGGGCCTAGTTACCGCCTAGCGTTTTTTTTGAACATTGCACACAAGACTTAGACAAGAATACTCACCGAAAGCCCTTCTTCACCAATACCAGCAAGAGTTAGTAAAAGACCTATGACATTCAAAACAATAGATAATTCAAGGACTAATACAAAAAAAAAGATCAACCAACAAAGCTAGAAGTCCAAAAGCAAGCACAAACCTGGAAGTCCACCAGCTGTCTCTGAGCAGACACGAGACAGAAACACATGATCTATCTGTAATGATTCAGACAACCATCAAATTTCAAACTCATCTCATCACAAAGACAAAAAAGACATGATCTATCTGTAACAGTCCAAACTCATCTCATTACAACACAAACAGAGAAAGTAAACAGAAGAGTCTTGGTGATACTTACCTTTGATAGTTTGATCTTATGTTCTGTACAGAAACGTTGCAAGCCCTGAATATACAATAAAACTAAAAAGTAAGAGATCAGTAATCCTTACAGAACATCTGTGGAAAAGAGAGTGTTACCTCTCCAGCATTAAATATGAATCTTTGTTTATCAAAGAAGAGTAATACAGAAGACGACGTATCTTGTGTATCCATTCCCGTTCCAAGGACCTATTTCAAAAAAGGATTAATTTTTAAATTTTACACAACAAAATATGATTTTTAGCAACCTGTAATGTTAACAACCTGTGCATAAGCAGTAGTGTTGGGATTGAGCTTGCGTGTTTTGCGTTCGAGATTCTTCTTACTCTTGCCTGTTTCGTCGAACCCATCAGCTCTTCTCTTGTTGAACTCGAAAGGAGAAGACTTTGAAGAACCGTTCTTGGCTTTGTTCTTCTCCATTGGATAGGAAGCAGAGAAGGGTCTGAGAGGAAGAAGGAAAGGAGACGACTTCAAGGGACAAGAGAGGAGGAGAAGTCGTAGGCTTCTGTTTAATATCATCTCTCTGAAGAAGAAACTCTCCAAGTTCTTCTCTGTTCCGCAAATAGGGTTTAGGCGGCCAAGTCAATAGAGTTAACCTTTATTATTTACATACTTCTTACTATGCAAAAAGTACAACCAGCTTCAGTAGCTCAGATGGCTAGAGCGTGTGGCTGTTAACCACAAGGTCGGAGGTTCGAGCCCTCCCTGGAGCGTTTTTTTTCTTTTTCCATTATTCATCAAATTTCATGCTGCCTATATATATTCAGGTCGTACAACATTATCGGCCCAATACTACTATTATGTTTGCCATTATATATGAACCAATAGCCAGTGGATGTGTTTTGTTGCAGAATGCATCATCAATTGGCTGTGCCATACAACTGGACATTTCTTAGGTTGTTATAGTGCTCTACATTAGTTTCAGTTATGGTTGTCTGGTATATGCATGATCAACAAGAAAACTCAGGCAAACAAAACGAAGCTGTGTTTTGGTATAGAATGGTTCAGGTCTATTCGGATTTTAGGTCCGTGGGTTTGTAATACCTACTCCATTTGTAATTTCATCAATGATTCGTTTATCAAAAAAAATCATTTGTTTTGCTAATTTTTTTATACTTTCAGTTAAAGATATTTTAAAAAAATATCTATGTAACCACGATTATATGTCAATTATATACAAAATTGATTGGTTTTTCCCACCTAATTCTTTTAGAACTCCACTTTTGAAATGAATTAAGTAAAATTAAATTTAATCTAGATGAATAGAAAGATTTATATAAACAGTATGCTATAAATATTCCAAACAAAGCTATAATGACTGAAAAAATTGCATTTTTCAAAAATTCATACCAATCTACAAAATTTTCTGAATTGGTATGCTGTGAATATTCGTTAAAATTATGTAAACAAAATTAAAAATCCAAATATACTATAAAGGCCCCAAAATTCAAAAGTAAAATAATGTACAATATAAGTTTGAATAGTGTGTATACTAAATATCTAAAATTAACTTAAAATTAGTTCATTTTGAATATTTGGATAGAAAGTTAGTAGATATTTTGAAACTTTGTATTAAATTTATTTCTATGATAGAAATAAAATCGTAGATCAATTTGAATTTTGGTTCGACTTTTATCAACTAAAGATAGGAAAAAATAAAGTAAAAAAGTATAACAACTCGGTGTGGCCTAATGTAGTAGAGCAATGCTTATCCTTAACCTACTCTCTCTTGTTGTCATCCACTGTGTATGCTTCACTTTGTACCATCTGAATGTAAGGGTCCCTTTTATAATTCATTAGGTTTGACTAGTATTCCAATTTGATTTTATAATTGAAAACCCATTTTACCAAACCTTATAGTGACATCCCATAATGAAAGAGAATCCTCTTATCTTTTGTCGTCCTTTCATTAGCCTAATCATCTTAGAGAGAATGTCTAAACGACTTTGGAAACGATATTTATGACTACATTTATGTCGAAGCACACCCCTACACGTTCTTGCAAATTGGAATTTTAATCTGTAGAGTTTTTAGAATGAGTTGAAATAGATGGACCATTAGAAAAAGCAAATTGTAAAATATATATCAACCGAACACTATATAATGCTGCTACATATTGCAGTGTACCATTATAATCGAATTACTCTCATCTTCTAAGTGATGCTTACTTCATAATTACAATTTTTAATGTCTACATTTTCATAGTTGTAAGGCATTGTTAAAACCTAATTACATATAGATTTATTTAATTACCATAAGCATTCTTATATTAAATGACAAAATGATTTTCCTATATGTATTTAAATAATTTCTTGTAGTGTATTTTTACCACCTTATAATGTCTATTTAATTAAAGCATCCAGTGTTATTTTTTCAAGCATTCTCATCAAAACAACTCTGTCACATCACTATAATAAGTTAATAACCAAAACAAAATGGTTTATAGATGTGGTCATGTGGACAATATATCAAACTTCCAAAAACTCGAATAACTTTTTAATTTAGTAAATATACCGCAGATATGACATGCGAGAAGAGAGGACAAGGGAGTTGAAAGTCAAAGTCATGGGTTCGTGCATTTCCTCGAAGGACATGGAAAGGAACACAAAACAAATGCATGTTACATTTTCTTCTTTTCAACCACTTATATGCAAATGAAATGAAATCACAAATCCTCAGCTTTTCGGCTTTTTTTGTTGTATGAAAAATCTGCAATATAAATGGATATTTAAAAAAAAAAGAATATTTTTGTTTGTATAAAAGTATAAAACCATGGAGCAGGAACCCAAGTAATGATTTTTTGTTTAAATGTTTCTAAATTTTCAAATATTTATTGCCGATTTATCAAAAAAATATATTTATTGTTAGTATTTTTAATATTGGTGATTAAAATATAAAATATCACTTCTAAGTGAATGTAAATTTTAGATATTAAAATATTATTTTGTTTACTATGTTTGGATCATGATCAATAGTGTTAAGCCATATCAATGATATCATTGGTAGACATTTCTGAGCATCTAACAGAAAATTTAATATTTGAAAATAAATACTTAAAAGGTAATAAGTAACAAAATAATGTTTTCAAATTTTATTAAATTCTCAAACAAATTCTTTTTCATTTATTTTTTTACAGAAAATTCTTTGATATGTCCAGATTTATTTAAGATAACTTGTATTTAGGATTTATAAAAAAATTGTTATTTTTTTTGTTTTATCTATTCTATTAAAAGGGAAGCAATCTTAATAAATCTACTTATAAAGGTTGTTTGGACTCTTTCATTTTTTAGTCCAACCTATTATATATAACTAAATCTTATACCCAACCTATTTTATATCAACCAAATAAAAATCTTCTACATTTAAATAAAATATATTACTGTTTATTGACTTTAAATATTATAATCTAAACTGTCGACCTATAGCCTTTTAAATATGTACGTAGGTTTTGTATGAACCATTGTTCTATTAGTAATGTTTATATAATATGTTTGTATCGAATGATGGTATGAAATTATTATAAACCAACATTATACCTCATATAACAAGACTTTAATGAACCATATATTAGATATCTATTATTTAAATAAGTCAGTGTTTTCATCACAAAAATATAACAAATTAGTGTTTTCATCAAAGCATTTTAACAACTTACAGGTTTGGTAAAATGTTCATACCTAAGAGAGAGTTATATAAGAGTGTACATATATTTGAACAAAAAAAGAATACATACAAAATCTTAAATAAATTAATTCATGAATTATATAATTTAAATAAATTATTTTTTGACATCATATGATTTTGTAACATAATAATTTGCAACATTTTCAAAATATTAATTCACAAAATTTGTATATAATCCAAAGAAAAACCCGCGCTTTCAAAGCGCGGGTCAAAATCTAGTAATTGATTATAATTATGTTAATGTGTGTGTGTGTGTGTGTTCTGTACTTCTGTGTATATTAAAAAAGATATGATGCGAACAAAGAATTTTCTTCCAATTTCTTAACTTTCATCACATAAAAGAAAGTGATAGGTAATGTGAAAAAACATGTAATAAAAACTCAAAATCTAGATAAATTATAAATAGAATGTCCATATCCTCCTGGCTACGATAAAAAGATATTTGAATACTTAATAACTAAATCTAACAAAAAAAATAAACAAAAAACACATCCATTAATCAATGCTTTTAATTATAAATGGGAGATGATGACAAAAAAAAATGATAAATGGAAGATTTTTTTTATCTTAAAAACCAGGTCTATCAAAATAAATGTGAGCTCATGAGCTGATTCAGCTCAATTCATTTTCTTACTAGCACAAGTTATGGTTTTAAACTCATTTATTAAAATAAGTTTAATGATCGAGTTTGAATTAGCTCGCAGATTATAGTAAATGTAAATTATAATAATGTTTTTGTCAGACTCGAAGTTGATTTAGCTTGCGGATTATAGTTTACATTTATTATTATATTTACTTATAATAGATCACGAGCTAACACATTTAATTTGTAATCAAAATAATCTGAGTTTTAGTTTACATATTGAAAATCATATACTCCCTCCGTTTTTTTTATAAGTCTCAATTTGACATTTTTCACACATATTAAAAAAGTGATTGAAATGTATTTAATTTTTTTATTAACTACACATATTTGACCAATAGTATTTGAATTAAATAAAATTATTTATTAAATCAATGAAGTTTGTAATTAATTTTCAGCTGAAAGTAGATCTAATTTGCATTAAAATTTTAAAATGATATTTTTATGTAACAAGTAAATAATGTTAGAATGACACTTATTATAAAACATAGAGAGTAATAAATAAATCGAACTTCGAATTTACATATTGAAACTCATATAATAAATGAATCTAGCTGAGCTAACTCATGAATGATCCAAATTCATCACCAGTTTAGCTGAATTGAGTGACCTAAATCATTTTGACATTGTATTTACTAGGTGCACCATCATCCCATTGTTGTACCTATTGTTAATTTAATATTTAAGTGTTTAAATATTAACAAAAATGTAAAACAGAAATGAGAAATAATATTTAACAAACATTAACTTCGTTATGGCAGCAAATGATGACTTTTTATACAGATTATTTTTTGTTATTAAAATATCTTAACATCTAAGTATCAATCATAACTCTGCAAAATTGTTGTAATTAATAAAACCTATATAATGACGTAGTCATCATATGCGATTCTTAAAATACCAAGTATTATTATCTGATCCAATTCGAGATATATTCTTAATCTGTTCCAAAAACTTGGATAACTAAGAAGTTTGATCCGGATTCAGATAATAAAATTTCATTTCCGTGAAAACTGGATCGGATTCTGGATATCTAAAATTTTAAATCTGAATACGCAACTTGGATCTGTTTTTAATATACTAAAATTTTATATTTTATTAATATGATTTTAATTTTGAATTTCTATGATATATTTTTTCTAAAATGTTATATAAATTTTTAGAGTTAATTTTTTTTAAATTGTATATAACTTTTATTTCTTTTTTATAAATCTGAATCTGAATATCTACAAATATCAAAAAATGCTTATAAGGATATTCGATAGCCAGATATTCAAAAATCACAGATCGGAATTCCAATAGTGCAAACACGGATTCATATTTGATATTCTGAAATATTCAAATCCCAAGCTTACAGTTTCGGTCTTGATTTTGATTATCACCACCACAGTGACGCATGAACACAAAAGCGGAAGAAGACATAAGCTAATTATTATGTGTAAAAGGAGAAAATGTGAAGTGCATGAAAAATTTAAAATAAAATAAAGAGAACGCATTAAATCTTTCAAATGTTTGCAGGAGAGTGGGTGAAATTTGAGTCAGAACTTAGAAGAACCGAGACAGACAAAAAATAACTATTTTGAGTAAAATAATAGAGAAAATATGAGTGTGATAAGTTTCAAAAAAAAAAAAAACTGAGCCTGATGAACTCTGACACATTTGTTTAAAAAAATTACTTGTTTGCTGAAACAAGTAATGAAATAAATTCGGGCTAACGTGCAATTCAAGCAATATTTCATTGATAATGTATTCAACTATTCATACTCTACAGTCTCCCCCACGATCGATTCAAAAACATTATGATTTACAGTATAAAAAGGGAAAGTGTCCAATCGAGTTCAATGTATTTTGTGTTGGTTTAAGAAAAATACATTAAAATTTTAAACCGAAAACTTATTATAGTTTTTTTTACCAAAAAAAAAACTTATTATAGTTTTTTCTGACAAAAACATTTATTATAGTTCTGTTCAAGTTTTGATTTCCTAAGACCATCTCCGATCACACTCTATAATTTCCTCTATATTTCACTCTAAAATAGAGTAACTTTATTATAGAGTTGTATTTGCTCCAATGGTTCACTCTATAATAGAGTGAAATATAGAGTATTCTTGTTTTTTCACTCTATATTTAGAGTAAAAAAATAGGATTACTCTATATTTCATTCTATTATAGAGTAACTCTATTATAGAGTGAACTATTGGAGCAAATTTAACTCTATAATAGAGTTACTCTATTTTAGTGTAAATTATAGAGGAAAAAACAGAATGCCCTTGGAGATGCTCTAACTGTTAACGCAGTGTTCCTTTTAACGCAGTGTTCCTTGAGAATTTATCTAACAAAAAAATGTTTATTGACTATTTGTTGATTGTTTGCTTATTTAAATCACTTCTTATGTAGTTTCTCTCAACTAGCCTTGACTAGGTTTGTGTTTTTAATATAAATTTTTAAACTGCATAATCCGAATTAAGTAGGTTAATGTATGAGTTATGTTGGTAAAAGAGTTATAGATAAATTTCATGTGGTTGTTCTCATTTTTTAATTATATTTTGTGCAAATGTTTCCTTTCATTTCCTTTCCTTCCAATAATGTTATTTTAGTGAAAGTCGTTCAAAAAAAATGTTATTTTAGTGAAAATCAACTGAAGTCGTCATAAATAGACGTTGAAGTGGTTATATGACTCAAACTATTACTCCCGCAGTAAATAATGAAATGTCATAACAAAATATTTATACCAATAAAAATAAAAATAATTTAATTTTGTAAGTTATAAACTTAGGGGTGGGCGTTCGGGTACCCGTTCGGGTTCGGATCGGGTATTTCGGATTTTCGGGTATTTCGGTATAGAGGTGTAGAACCCGTTCGGGTATTTCTGTACTTCGGGTCGGGTTCGGGTATTTTTAGTTCGGTTTCGGTTATTTCGGATCGGGTTCGAATATTTAGATTTTGAAAAAAAAATTAAAATTTTCATTTTTCAAATTTCTTGTATTTAAATATATAACTTTCACTTAACTATTTTTTGTATTTTTAATAGATTGAATGGTTATTAGATTTGGACATAACATTTTCAAACTAAAAAGACATTAATTTGGTTATTTTTTTTAAATTTTGGATGTAACTTTTTGTTAATTGTTGAAATAAAAAGTTTGACATCAATACAATACTAAAAGGGAGATATAAGCCTCAGATAGGCTGTCCACGTCAGACAAAAAAAACAGCCAATCATGTTATAACGTTTTGCCACGTCATAACTGATTTAGGATATTGGGCTTCAAATCACTTCTGATCTGTCAAAATAATCTTAACGGCCCAGCAAGCCCACCTATGGAAAGCATCGTAACCTTTGTCTCAACGACACGAATCCTTCTTCCTCATTTTCTCTGTAGATCGTTCGTGAAACCCTTTCCTCTTCCTCTTCTTCGATTCCGTTTCACGATCTGATTTACGATCAATCAATACAGACTCCACTTCGGTTCTCCCTTTAATTTCATTTATGGATTCTCTTTTCTTCTCTCGCTCTGTTTTTCTTTATAAAACTCTTAATCCGAGTTTTGTTTCGATCAAACTTGGTTGTCTCTTCTCATTACTCTACTGCGATGAGTTCCTACAGAGAATCGACGATCGGCAAAAGCGGTGTTTCTCCCGGCCTCAAGATCGGCGATCCCAACTCGAAGAAAGCAAAAGGCAAAGCGGCGGTCTCCTCTTCCAGTCCGACCAAACTCATCGGCAAAACCGGTGTCTCTTCCGGCCTCTCCATCGACAATCCCCACTCGAAGAAACTCAATGGTTCAAGTGAACCCGAATCGTTTTCTTTATTACATTATATAATGCATATAAAATTACGTAAGCTCTAGATTTATCATCCACCACAACAGCAGCAGACGAGGTAGCTGAGGAGATCCGGCGGCTGAACGATGTCCCGATGCTTGCGATCCCACCGGAATTGCAGACCTGAGAGTTGTTAGAGATGGATAAGATAAGTGTCGCTAACCTCTTGCTTCGTAATGCCATAGCTCTCTAGGATTATTGTTCTGTACTCTTCTCGCTTCTCGGGATTATGAATTAATGCGATTGCAAGGAAGAGATGGGTCTGCGGAAATCTTTAACGAATTGGCCCCATGAAGAAGTGTGGATAAGCTCCTTCTCGTCTCTCACTTCTCAGGTATCTTAATTAGCTCCGCGTCTTTCACAACCCAAGAAATTGGAAAAGTTCAATTGTTCAATTCAACTTTAGATATTCTTTTTTTCTAAAGTTTCAGTTCAATTGTGGTTTAAGAGATTGTTCTCTGCGATGAAATGCAACACTTCAACCAAATCGAATAGCACATTCTTGATTTGAACACATGGGCGTCTATATGTTACTATTGGATGATAAGGTTGGTCTTATGGTTATTGTTTTTGTAACTATCTTTACAACGCTTGATATTTTCACACTTACATTCAACTCTCTCACTGCAACAGGACTACAGGAGCCACTCATCCAAGCCTCTAACACACAAAGTCCACGGGCTGAACACTTTCAGAGAATTAGAGGAAGCATTTTCAGAGAATTAAGTGGATTCGATGTATAATGATTTCCTTTTTTATAAGTTTTTTGTAGTCGGTTGCTGGCTTCATATGAGTAATCATTTTCCTTTTGGATGATAGGTGGATTTGCTATGAAAAAAAAAAGATGTTGGAAGACAGAAGGTTCCCCAAATTGCATCTCAACTTTCAGCTCAGGTAAATCTATATATATCACCAAGCCTTAAGCTTAAACATAATAACAATGAAAATTTTAATTATTAGTTAGGTAGACATATGTTTCTAATAAAAGTAACAAAACTGAAAAATAAATATATTTTCAAATTGAGAATAAACTAAATATTATTTTTCTTACTTAGGTAATTGCTATTTGAGTTATTTAGTTTACCTTTGTGTTTAAAAACAACACTAAGTTTTTTAGTTTGGTGTACCTTCGGTTATGGCAGGCAACTCTGATTCAGGCCTCAATTACCTTGGCTTGGACTGTTCATGATGTTATCGCTTGAGTGTACAGACTCAATAAGTTCCAATACCTAAGACCTGAACTGAACATCCCTTCTTTGCTCTTGACTACTTGCCTTTTTGTTTATGTCCAGAGAAGTGATAACCACCTGGTGATGACATGCCTGGAGCTGTAGCAGTGTCAACTAAGCCATCTGATATGATGCTCCATCATGCATCTGAGAAAAAAAAAGCTACGAGTGATAGTGGTTGGATTGTTGAAGAGAGTGATGCTGCTCCACCTCAATCAACTGATGCTACTGTTTTGGTTGGTTCTGATTAATCGGAAGGATCCACCCACGGAGAATGTGCCTGAAGGTAAGAAGCCACGCATTGCATAACTTTATAGGCTAAGGAGGACCTAAGCTTAAAGTCGGTTACATCGAGTCTATCGTTTTTTCTTTCTTTTCCTCTGTTTTGATCTTTTAATTCTTAGAGATTTTCCTCACATGAAACCTTCTTCGGTGTTTTAATTTATCTTTGGTTTTAGTTTTCGTTCTGACTTGGAAACAAAGTTCGTCTATTGTTTATAAAATAAAATTTTCTTCAAATATGGTTGTCTGAACTTGAACAGCATCGTTGTTTTTGTTTCACTCTTTCTAAAAGGCGTGATATAGCGATTCATTAGATCTTTAGAGGTCATGTTCACTGATATATCCAAACATCAAATAAAAAGCTTTTTACTGAGACATCTCATGAACATCATCATTGTCCGAAATTTATAAAATCTGGAACATTTAAACTTTCTCCTCCGAAAACTTATGGACATTGACACTTGGCATTCTGGTTTACCTCCTTCTAGCCCCCACCAAAATTATTATTTAAACACGACTCCCAGTGTTCATCTATTTGTACGTCATCTGTTTGAAAACCAAACCGGTTTTGTGGGCCAGGTCAAACTATTAGATCAGACGTCACCTGTAATAAACATTGGTAATTACACGAGCCATCTAACATGAATATAATTTCATAACTCACACCTTCTCAAGCGGTTCATACGTTTTCCTCACAAGAAACACTACAAATATTCACTGCAACCTAACATTTTCTCAGTCAATATGGTTAAGAAAAAGACTTCTGCAAAATAAAAAAACTCACTTGAAGCTTCAAATGATCTCATCGCCATAGTATCCCTGGCTGGGATGATCAACTCACCTGGCCCATCACGTACTACCAGAGAACTCAAAGGTACCTAGCAGGCTAAAAGATTAATATTTTGCAAACAAGGTGAAGATATTTGATTCTAAAATAAACAAGCACTCAATGATTTATAAAAGTAACATCACAAAACCGCACAATCTATTGAGACCAAGATATACATTGCATATCCTGAATACAACGAACCAGAAAAGTTAAAAAAAGTTTAATGAGAAAGACTCATCAAATGGTAGTTAACACATCATAGTAACAAATTTGATGACCAAACAACATATATATATATATATATATATATAAATAACTGAAATTTAAATTATACAATATAGAAAATTATTATCATAACATTTAATGTCAAAAAATCAGAAAGGCTGAGAAGAAAGACTCATCAAGTGGTAATTGACACACCAGATGATATATAAAAAATATTTCAGACCAAAACATTTCAATATACAATGAAAAAGCTTAATCCAAACAATAACACAATTATGGAGTATAACAAACTTAATAAAATAAATATACATCAAAAACTAGACTAAATAAAATATTAAAGAAGAATAATGTACATTATTAGGTATTATTTTAAAAAGAAAATCAACAACATAATGGCTAGAAAGCCAAAAATAAATAGATATAAATATAATGTGATAGTGAACTTACCACTGATAGTAAAATAATCATGTCAAAAACATATAAAAAAAATGAATTGAGAGATACAAAATTGAAAATAATAGAATGACGAATAACGTGTCAATATACTCATTAAACTATATAAAAATAAAAATATTCATTGTGATTGTAAAACTATGGAAGTACACATCTATTGACCTAAAATAAACCTATAATTAGCCTATTATAGTAAATTTACAATTCAAAATCAGCAACAAAACAATATCAAGACTAACGTTGAAAATTTAGAAACAGAAATACTTCTAAAGATATAGTACATTAATTATATATGGGAATTCTCCTAAAACAAATTACTAATTTACTATTTAATAAAAACAACTATATATGCCAATGAACAACGAAAAGAAAGAATACCCATAACTAGAAAACACAATAACATAATCTATGTTTGTTAGAAACCCGTATCGACCATCAAATGTAACATCTCCCAACAACATCCATCAAATGTAACTCCCAACAATATCATATGAAGCAGCTAAAGAACAGACACACACAATGTAAGAGTTTATCTAGAGATACTGGTGATTCCATGATTACAAACAATTTTGAATTCATTAGAGAATAAAACATACGAACCCGGCGCGTAGCGCCGGAATACCACTAGTGTATTTTAAGTGCATAGCAAATCATCTTCTACGTAATTGTATGTATATCATATGAATTTAAAGTATATGTAGTATCAATATAAATATTTTATATAAAATGAAAGATGTAAATTAAAAATATAAGGTTAATTATACATATGTTCGGTTATCTTCGGATATCCATTCGGGTTCGGATATTACCCGTTCGGGTTCGGATATCCAATCTCTCCTAATTTAATACCCGTTCGGATATTTTGCTACTTCGGTTCGGATTTCGGTTCGGGTTTTTCGGATCGGGTTCGGGTGCCACTTCGGATTTCGGGTAAAGTGCCCACCCCTATATAAACTTATAACTTACTATAGTATATCCAAAAGAAAAAGAGCTTTCAGAGTATCCGACACCCACGTGCAAGGGGGAATGAATAAAGTCACATTAAATATTTTCTTTTAAGACTCTCACATTCACTCGCATCATTGTCACTTTATTATTAGAGTCTCTTATTATTGTTCACAAGGTTTTCAATAAATTGCATTATTGTACGCTATCTACATTTAATATTGTTGAAAAAAATACACTGAATACTTCCACACATTATTTACTACTAGATTTATCTTTCTCTACATAATTCAACATTTGATGGGAACATATAAATTGTAACTGAACTTATCAGCAGTTCTTTTTTTTTGTCAACATTTTGTGAGATATTATGGATTTTCTGGCAGAGTACTGTCAATAAGCTTGACTTATTTATGAGCATGAGTTACGACTGATGGGACGAAACCGGAACAAAACCGAAGCTTTTTAATATGATTGCACTAACTTTAATGAGTTCTTTATCATTCTTTAGATGATACTAACGAATAAAATATTAAGAAAATACTAGTCCTTAACGGAAAAAAAGAGAGAGAGAAAAAAAAAAAAGAAACGAGAGACAGCGAAAGAAGAAAAGCTGGTAACCTCATGGGATGTTTCGGCTTGTTCAATTATTTCGATACTTTTGATATGATTTTGTTCCATTCCTTTTTGATTAATCGGATGTGAAAGCTATCTACTTTGTTTTTGTATAAAGGATGAAGAGTTGAAATTGTTTACATTTTAAAATATATAAAAGCATGCAGCTCTAATTTTTCTTTTTAGAATTGTCTCTTAAATTCTTATAAAGATGAAATGTTAATCTGACTACACAAATTCCATGGTTACTACACAAATTATACTCTTATTTGAAAACTATTATTTTCTAATCATAATGCAGACTACACAATTTTTTTATGGCTACACAAAGTCTACGGTTACTTTAATGTAATATATAAAGTACAAACATAACTGTTTCCCACTTTTTTCTTCTAAGAACATATTTATTGCTTCTGTCACATTATCTTCGTATAATATAACAACGATTTTAGGTTATAGTCTGCATTATCATTAGGAAATAATAGTTTTCGAATATATGTATGGTAGAAACGATTTTTATATATTAAAGATGTTTGTTATTATGCTTAGATGGCGTAAACAATTTGGTTCAGTTATTACAGAATTTATCGAATGCAAGAAATTAATTTTAATATAGTAAAAAAGAACTCTCATCACTTACCATTAAAAGAAAAAAGAAATCTCATCACGATTTTTTTTTAATTATAATCTGAATTGAAAACCAAATTTGAATCAATCCAAATCTGAATATAAACCAATCAGTTATCAATAATGATGTTATTCCTTATTATGTAACCACACATATAGGCTGTAATTGGATTATCAGTTTTTATAATGGAATAATGCAGAATGATTTATTTCATTTATTCCATAATTTGTTTTACCATTTGTAGTGAATGAAATGAAATGTTCATTACATCAATTCCACAAAAAAATAAACAAAATTCAAAGAAGTCATTCCAACACAATTCTGATAATAAATCAATGGAATGAAAATATTTTGTTTTCTCCATATTTCATTCATCTAATTCCATTCTTTTTTTCCACTAATTGCAGTTTTAGTTAACCAGTTACAGCCATATAGTAACATCTATGCCTTTCAAACTTTTTAGTTTAGTTAGTTCAGGAATCAAAGAAAATATCTAGTCTTTTTTACATTCTTTAAATATTAGAAACCAAAAATCTAAATATATTTCCGCGTTTTGGTTTTGTTACTTAAAATGTCTTATGCATTATTTCGTTGATGTTATATAACATATACTAAATTATAGGGAGATATTTCATATGTTACATACAATTATAAGTAATAACTACAAATGATGTCTCTGTAAAAGAGAAAAAAAAGTAAAGGAAGAATATTGCAATACATGAGAAGCAAAATATAATAAATACCAATAACAATATATGTATATATATAAAAATTTATATCTGAATAGCAAAAAAATACATATGTAGAAAATATCTAATTATTTCTATTCAAGTCGATGTTAGTCAAATTCTGATTACACCGTCTAAATTAAAATTCCCCTTTAATATACTGTACTATTTTCACTAACCTGTCTGAAAATGAAGCAGATATTCCTATATATTACTATTAATTGCACACTTATCGTGAAAATGAGGTACATATTCTTCTCTATCTGAAAACAAAATCGCATTAAC
Source organism: Brassica napus (assembly GCF_020379485.1). NCBI lineage: Eukaryota > Viridiplantae > Streptophyta > Magnoliopsida > Brassicales > Brassicaceae > Brassica > Brassica napus. The sequence continues at coordinate 1,357,824 of NC_063439.1, read as the reverse complement.
TCTCAAATCACTTAACAAAGACAAAGATCTTCCTCTTCTTCTTCCTTTTACCTTCCTCTGTCTCTCTCCTATATAAACTCACCAGACCATAGTGTTCATCCACCAAACAAACTGAAACAATGGAGAACCCTACAACTGAAACAGAGGCTAAGCAAATCCAACTCAATGGAGAAAAGAAACCAAAGGGTGGAATCATCACTATGCCCTTCATCATAGGTATATTTACATTTTCAAAATCTCTAATCCTCATTCATCATTTCTCTTTGATTTCTGAATATTTAATTTATATTGTTAATTATTATGGTGAAGCTAACGAGGCGTTTGAGAAAGTGGCGAGCTATGGATTATTACCAAACATGATTATGTACTTAATCAGGGATTACAGATTTGGAGTAGCAAAAGGAACCAATGTGCTCTTCATGTGGTCCGCTGCAACAAACTTCACTCCTCTCTTGGGTGCTTTTCTCTCTGATTCCTACTTAGGCCGGTTTCTCACCATCGCCATTGCATCTCTCTCCAGTTTCTTGGTAATTTTCAATCTCTTCAAATTTTTTTCTGGTAAGATTCACTAAACCGGATTACCTTAACCATTCTCGTTTGGATTTGAGACGTTTGCTTAATTCATTTGGTTTCGATGCTGAAATACGACGGTGTAACTTGGTTTTTCTTAAACCGGAAATGAAATTTCCAACCTCGCTTCGGATCGAACTAAACAAAAGGAAAAAAAAAAAGGTTTCCGGTTTAGCTGTCGGTTTGTGAATTTTCGTAACTACTCACTAGCTTGTCATTAGACTGATAGAATCCGTAACGGATTTCGAAAAAACGGACAAACACTTTTTTAAAGTTCTTATCATATACTTTTCCGTTATAATTATATTTTATACCTTCAAAAGTAGCTTAAAAATAATAATTTCTAAATCATATTCCATTTTTTCAATAAAATAAATTGGTTAAAGATTAATATAAATATTAATAACATAAAATGCTTTTAACACACACACATATATATATATTCTATTAAATCAATCACGAAAGAGTAGTATGAGTATAATGGTTATGCAATATCTAGTAAATAAAAAAATTATATAGAAATATGAAAAGAAAATTATATTTCAAAACATTAACATTTACAAAAAAAAAATTGTTGAAGGATAGTGGTACGAGGTTTTTCTTTTATTTCCAGGCTTTTATAATAAATTATCGAAAATTTTCATTTTAAAAAATTGAATATTCGAATGCATAGTATTGGAGCGGATTAATTTAGTTTCAGTCGTTTTCATCTTTGCTGTACCATTAGATAGGTGGCCTTCTCCATTAATAACGTCATATTTATATAATACTCATATTGAACTAAAACAACACTATACAATAACAATAATAATTTTGTACAGTTTTAGTAATTTTCACACTTTGCATGTGACTTGTAAGACATTTACTCGTCCTATGAAAAACATTGCTGCGTTATTGTTTTCTTATGTTTGTATTGCACTAAAAGTCGTTTTCAAATTAATTTTTAGCATGCCAATTCCATGTGTTTAATTTGCGATATCTAATTTTCATTTTCAATAATTGCTAAATTTAAGATGTCCCTTGTAAGTGGTGTGAATGACTCATAAGTGACCACAAGCCAAACCCATAATTTCAGATGTCACAATATTCCATTTATGCAGATCAAAAGAAAGGTGTGTGACTGGATAATAAATAAAGTAAAAAAACAATTATTATATAAACAAATAGAACTTATTAAAAGAAACTTTTATATGTGTCTGCATGCATATGCATCGGCTGGTTTTAGGTCCGTTTGGTTTTATTATTTTTTGAATAAGGGGGTATCTCTAAGTTGAATAACTTTAATACAATGCATGCGACTTTGAATTATTTGTTCCCTATGGGCCAAGCTTGGTTTTGTTTATAGGGCTATATAGCATGTCGTCGACATGTAGATGTTATTAGGCTTAAGCGATTTCAACCGTGTGTGACCATAGTTTTGTACAACTTGTCCGATTCTTGGGTAAAGTCGAACAGCTTGTTTTTAATTTTATTAGATGTTTGAATTTTTGTTAATGTCGACTGATTTGACATGTTGGTACAATTATTTATCCCTATCTTTTAATTTTAATTTTGGTAGGGTTAATGACATAAGACTTTACATTTGATCTACCAATATGTGGTCGTGGTCACGGTTTTGTTGCCGATATGAATATTGGAATTTTCTTCTTGGAAGTTTTTCATTAGTTAAACATGTTTAAACATAACGATATGTAATGTTATCGTTAGTCGACATTGTGGGCTATAAGTAATTTAGTAAGGATTTTAATAAAAAAAATTAAACAATTTTAGAGACTTATATTCGTGTAAATTATTTTTAGAATTTAGAGACCATATATATGCCAATATTTCGTTTGTCTATGGCTGTTAAAATATAACCGGGTCATTTTTGAATCATATCACAGGGAATGGTGCTTCTATGGCTTACAGCAATGTTACCACAAGTGAAGCCATCACCATGCGATCCCACAGCGGCTGGAAACCACTGTGGTTCCGCAACTGCATCTCAGTTGGCTCTTTTGTACTCTGCATTTGCCCTTATATCTATCGGATCAGGCGGGATCAGACCATGTTCCTTAGCCTTTGGAGCTGATCAGTTAGACAACAAAGAGAACCCTAAGAACGAAAGAGTTCTGGAGAGTTTCTTTGGTTGGTACTATGCTTCCTCAGCTGTGGCTGTACTTATCGCGTTCACTGGCATTGTCTACATTCAAGAGCATCTTGGATGGAGAATCGGTTTTGGTGTACCTGCGGTTCTCATGTTGATCGCTGCTTTGCTGTTTGTTCTTGCATTTCCTCTTTACGTTAGACGCAATGTGAGCAAGAGTCTCTTCACCGGTTTAGCTCAAGTGGTTGTTGCAGCTTACGTGAACAGGAAGCTAAGTCTACCAAATCAGCAGGACTCATCAATTACTTATTATCACATGAAAGATTCTGAACTCAAAGCTCCAAGCCACAAATTGAGGTAAATCTACTTCATATAAATATTTTTCAACTCTATTGATGAGTCCTTTGATTACTTTACAAGCAAGAAAGACCATACTCTTAGGTCTAATAAAAACATGATGCTCTCTTTTTAACTTTTGATTTTCTCTTGATTAATTTTTTGAACCAAACTTGTTATACAAGAAACATGATGCTCTCGTTTTAAATTTTGGTTTTCTCTTGATTAGTTTTTTTGAACAAAGCTTGTTATACAAGAAACATGATGCTCTCTTTCTAACTTTTGATTTTCTCTTGATTAGGTTTTTGAATAAAGCTTGTTTAATAAGTAACCGCGAGGAGGAGATTGGGTCAGATGGGTTTGCTTTGAAACCATGGAGGCTATGCACAACAGACAAAGTAGAAGAGCTTAAGGCATTGATCAAAGTCATACCGATATGGTCCACAGGTATAATGATGTCCATAAACACAAGCCAAAGCTCGTTTCAGTTGCTGCAAGCCACTTCCATGGACAGGCGCTTGAGCCGCCATGGTAGTTTTCAAGTACCAGCTGGATCGTTTGGTATGTTTACAATCATAGCCCTAGCCATGTGGGTCGTTCTATATGACCGTGCCGTCATCCCATTAGCTTCAAAGATCCGAGGTAGACCTTTTAGGCTAAGCGTCAAGCTAAGAATGGGATTAGGGCTATTCATGTCATTCTTAGCTATGGCGATTTCCGCGATGGTGGAAACCTTGAGAAGGAAGAAAGCATTAAGCCAAGGGTATGCAAACAATGCTAATGCTATTGTAGACATCTCGGCGATGTGGCTCGTGCCACAGTATGTGTTACATGGGCTAGCAGAAGCTCTTACCGCGATAGGACAGACCGAGTTTTTCTACACCGAGTTTCCTAAAAGCATGTCTAGCATCGCAGCGTCTCTGTTTGGTCTAGGTATGGCTGTGGCTAGTCTCTTGGCTAGTGTGATCCTCAACGCCGTCAATGAACTCACCTCAAGAAATGGTGAAGATAGTTGGGTTTCAGACAACATTAACAAGGGTCATTACAACTATTATTACTGGCTACTGGCTATCATGAGCTTCATCAATGTGATATATTACATGATATGTAGCTGGTCGTATGGTCCTTTGGTCGACCAGGTGAGGAATGGTAGGGTTAATGGTGTGAGAGAAGAAGAGGAGTTGCTTGACATTGTTGGGAAAGGCTTTGAGAAAGAAGATCTAAGAGACGTTGTTAAAACAAATTAAAGGAATTAAAGATCTTGCAAGATTGCATTTTGTCAATAGGATTGGTGTCTACTGCATTTGGTGTGTGTTTTGTACTCAGGTATTAAGGTCTATAATATAAGATTTGTAATTAGATTAAATTGCGTGTTTGCATTTTAGGGGTTTTGATACAAAAAGGTTTGTGATTCTTGGCTATGTTATTCTTTTACAGGCCAAATTGTTTGTTGTGTTTATTGTGTTATTGCAATTGATGGTGTCTTCTGTGTATATACTGTTGGTTTGTTTCTTCGTTTTATTCTTATCTATATTATGTAAAAATGATAAGCCTATTGAAATAAGAGCTCTTGAAATAAAACCATTAAAATATCATCAGGTTAAAAACGAGGATCCAATGAAGATGGTCTTAAAGCGACGAAGATCCATAAATAGAAAAGATGAACTGTTAAGAAGATGAAACTATAAAAATGAAGTTCAATAGTTTTTGTTGGAATCTAAATTATTCAAAAAAAGAAAGAAAATTATGCAAATAATCAAATAAAAAGAGATTGTTGTAAGATTGTAAATTCCAGACTATTAATTTACATCTCACATTCTTTTTTTTTCAGAATCAATAATCGAAGTAAATGACACAACCAAAGAAATAAGTAGGGATGTTAATTGTGCTAACTAGGTCTGAAATCCGCAAAATCAAATTTTTTAATATCAACAAATTTTTGTTTATTGTATAATTTTTTCAAAATGAAAATTAAAACATAGTAAACTAATTGATTATCCACATCCGAAATTGCAACTTTGAAAACCAGTTGAATTGATGTTTACCCTTAATAAGTTAAAAGCGCAGAGGTCAGGTTAAGAAAATGGTAGAGCGAACCCCGTTGACAAAAACAACATCCAATTTAGTACATCAATAATAACATTTCTACAATAATCAACAATTGATAAAAAAAAAATCAAACCAATTTAGTTACATAAAAACAGCAACAACAAAACCCATACACTTGAACAAACCGTTGTAATCATTTTAATTAATACATATAACACACTTGTGTGTTTCAAAAAGAAAAAAAAACATATAACACACTTGCATTGTATAATGCTCGCAAATAATGTGTATCAAATATGGAGCTTAACTAAGAGTAAATGTTTACTTAGTCATATATTGATTTGGTGGTGCATTACCTGGTGCTTCACTCCCATATTGCCCTTGAGCAAGAATCCCGTTCCAACCTGCAGTTATAAACACACTCTTAACAATATTCAATATATATACACATGTTCCTTTCTATATAATTAAAAAGTTATTTCTTCTATGAAAAGTTCAGAGTATTTCTAGAGCATGCTTAGTATTTAATTATGCTTGATCTGCGTAAACCAAAGTATTCTAAACGTACAGTATGTTTATACATAAATCCGGTTATAATACTTCTCTTTTTTTTCTTTCTTATAAGTAAGGTTATAATACTTCTCCTTCTAACCGATTAGACTAACAGCATTTGAACATATATAAGTAAAAGTTTCATGGGCTATACTAACTCAATTTTTTTTGATAGAGGAGATTAAAGTTAGTACCCAAAGAAGGATCAAGATTCCTAGCCTTGAGCTCTCTGTATTCTTGACAAAGAGAGCAACAAGAGCATAAAACATGAGTGGCACAATCTGAATATGGAGCTTCCACAAGATTAAATCTTCTCCTCATCTTTTCCCTATACTTTGATCCCATCACCCACTGTGAGCACAAAGCCGGCATCATCAACAAGTATATGAAACTTCCAAGTGGACAAGCTGCATAAACAATTGTATATATGAGCTTCAAATTAATGAATAATCTTATTTCGGTTTCAATTTGTGTAAACCGTCCAAATTTTAGCAAAAAAAAAAAATTTGTGTAAACCGTAAACATACTCATCTCTCCTTCATCCAACACCTCAGCTATTTGTCCGAATGTCACACATGGTAAGATTGCTGTCATCACGGCTGCACATAATGATAAAGATCAGTGAGTCCATTAATATTGAATATTTTGCTATAACAGTATGGATACAATACCATTGGTTTGGTCTTCTTGACAATCAAACAAACCACTCCTCCATGGAGTCCCAACCGATATGTTAACATTAGCTTGATGATAGCCCGGCGGTGCGAATTGGCTCATGGGAACTCCGGTTTGTTGGACCGGTATACCGGTTTGCTGAACTGGTGAACTGCCATCTGGATTCCCCCTTTGTGGAGTAGTAACACGACCCATTGGTTGATATGTATAGTGTAGCTGAGCTAGTTTGACGTGAAGGGTTGATTTATAGGAGAAGGAGAAGCTTTCTAATTTTTCTCCTTAGCGTATGAAATAATCCAATAATATTCAATAGAAAAGTTGCGTTTTTCTTATTAATAAAACAAAGAAACTTGTAATCTCTTTCGCCGAAAAGAAAGAAGAGATTTCGGATTACATAGTTCACATTTAAAGTTTTGACTTCTTCAAGGGTTGAGTTGGTGGAAGTCAATGGGTTATCGAGTATATGTCTTAATCAAAGTCAACGTCTTGAGCCAAACCTTCCGATTTATTTTGTTTAATTTTTTCAAACAAGTTGCGAGCAAAACCAAATAAATCTGATTAAATATCAAATTCCTTGGTCTACTCAAAATTTGAATCATATTTTTTTGTACAAGTAGGCTTTAAGATTGATACGAAATATTTTGATTTCTAATTTTAGAATAGGAAACGTGTTATTCAATACAAAAAAAATCAAGAAAGAAAATTGCAACACCCAAAACATTTTATTTGGATATATATATAAAAAAAATTATATGTTCAGCTTCTAGAAAATAAATATGAATACTAAGATTTTACTAATAAATAAACTGTGTTTAAGCTAAAACTGATCCTGGTGTCTTAATTCTTTTTATTTATGAAATGATTGATTTGTTTACAAGAAACAGCAACCAAAACCCACAATATAGTATTTACAGTTTCAGTACATGAAACTAGACTTGAGATAACAACAACAACAGCTATCATGTGACAAATCACAAATCATCTCAGAATAACACATGCGTTTACTGCCTTACTGGCCAAGTATATCCGCTACTGATTTCTTGACAATTTGGGATAGCTCCTCTCTGAAAAAAAAGTGGAGAGAAATAGATTAAAGAAAGACACTTCATTCGGTTTCAAGAACCACATTTGATATGAAACTTATTCCTTAAATCAGAATTTTAAAAAAGCTAACTTCAGTTCTATAAAATTTATAGGGCATCAGACTCAGAAATTTTACGGTTATAAAAAACGAATAGTGTTTAAATGAGGATTTAAATTACCTGTCGGGTTTGAACAAGAGATATCGATATGTAAACCACTGCCAAACACAACGATTAGGTTACATGACTTAAAGGAACAGTCCATATATATTCGTTGATATGATGTAAAAGCTTACTTACCGTTGAGAACAAGATACCAACTAGTTCAAACCCAGAGGAGATAACAGGCAATTTGTCGATTGCCTAATGATGAAAAATAAAAATCTCAGAATATTTAAAACAAATATACAACTAAAAAGGTTTTAAGTGTTTTATAATACTATACCGTGATGATGTTAAGTGAAGCCCAAAGAGCCACAATAGCAGCAAAACTCAAACCAATAAGACCTAAACGATCTTCAGACTTATCCCACTTAAACAAGTTACATTCCAAGAAACCAAACAATGTCCAAATCAAAACTTAACACATACATGTGTGTTTAAATGGAGCAGAGGTTTTTGGAGACTTACAACGTTCTGAATTGAACTAATGACGTCGAGATCAGATGATTCAGAACTTTTGCCACTAGCTTTCACCATAAGACTCATGCTATGGCTTCTTCTATCTACAAGAAGTTCAAAATTCTGAAACTCGATCTCATACTAAACAATTACAGTGATGAATCATTACCTCGAATAGGAGAAAATGGGAGTTTCTGAACTGATGTGAGGTTAGGTTTTCTCTGAGTGAGCAGCAATGGTGGAGGCAAAGTTGCAGAAACTGACGCCATTTTAGAGATTTTTTTCTCGTTAATCTGAGGAAGAAGAGACCGTCCAAGTAATTGTTATTTGGATAGCAAGAAACAAACAACTTTGAGAAGTTTTAGATAGCCTTATCTTCCTCTAATCCACGTGGCATCTCATCAGTGGCATAAAAATCTCTTAGATGAAAACCCATTTCGCCACGTGTCAGAACATGATCCAAGTGAAGTAGATTCTCTAGCTATACAAGTGACAACAATCCACTCACTTACTTTGGCAATAACAACAGCAACAAGAGATAAGTCTTTGTTGTGTGTTTGGTCTGAGAAACATGGCATCTTTTGCAACCATCGCCGCCGTTCAACCATACTCCGCCGTGAAAGGACTCGGAGGAAGCTCTCTCACCGGAGCTAAGCTCTTCATCAAGCCTTCTCGCCAAAGCTTCAAACCCAAATCCACAAGGTATATCAAAAGCCTTTGTATTTGGAATCTTGGATTGAGATTAATGAGAATGTTCCTTTTGGGTTTAGGGCTGGTGCCGTGGTGGCCAAGTATGGAGACAAAAGTGTTTACTTTGATTTAGAAGATTTAGGTAACACAACAGGACAATGGGATTTGTATGGATCTGATGCTCCTTCTCCTTACAACCCACTTCAGGTTTTTTTTTTTTGAAACCCAAAATATCTTATATGCTTCTTCAAATTCTGAGAAAATGATTGTGACTATGAGACATTGCTTGCAGAGCAAGTTCTTTGAGACATTTGCTGCTCCTTTCACAAAGAGAGGTTTGCTTCTCAAGTTTTTGATTCTTGGAGGAGGCTCTTTGCTTACTTATGTCAGTGCTTCCTCAACTGGCGATGTTCTTCCTATCAAGAGAGGTCCTCAAGAGAAGCCTAAGCTCGGTCCTCGCGGCAAGCTTTAAATTAGCTTTCTAAATCCCTTGAAAACATCAGAAACTTTCTTCCCAAGTCTCTGAACTCCTGTTGTTACTGATCTATGTATATTGTCTTGTGTTAATTGCTATGATGAATCAATGAAAAAAAAAATTTGCATTTCAAGTCTGCTACAACACAATGGTGTGCTTTTTTCATTTGAATCATGGACAAATAAATTGCATTTCAATCCTAATTTTACAAGATTTTTTTTTTCTCAAGAATATCTTGCGGTTGGACTCCTCATAGTTCCAAGATTTTCAAGATAAGAACTCTTTTTGTTGGTTGTCATAATACCTGTGACTTTAGACAACAATGGTTTCTCTTTATCTCCTCCATAATAGCTTTCTTTCTTCACCTCATTGTTCTTGTTACCCCATTGCATTACATCTGAGAGTGATGTCCCTGAAAGCCTTTCCTCTGAGAAACTGATTCTTTCCTCCTTCGGTTTCTCTGTCTCTATCGCAGTATATCTATTCTTACTAGATGCATTTGTAGGTTCTTGAGTAAGCTGATCAGCGTATAGCACGTCTTCTATTCTTGACATCACCGTGTGAGCCAAACTCTCAAGAACTCTTGAGTAACTCTCTAATATAGCAAGTCCTACATCCTGCAAAACAAACCAAAACCCATAATAATCAGAAGGGTCAAAATAGCATGTTACAAGGTGCATTTTGTAGGTTTTTTTTTTGTTTACTCTGTTGCATTGAATCTTGGTGATATCAAGTGTGGATTGAGAGATGCCAGGAAACCCTAGTTTCAAAAGAAGCAAGATAGTTTCAGCTCTTTCTTCAAACTGTTCTCTCTTCTCAGTACTCACTGTTGATCCCCAGGCAGATTTTGTGTCTTTCTGCACCATTTTCCTCTTCCATATCACAATCGACGCTTCGATTCTGTTCTTTAGATCAAGAATCTTGTGCTCAGATGATAAATCCATTTCAATTAGGAACTGATCTGCATCAAACATCTCTACTGTTATCATTTTGTATATCACATCTCCCAAGCTAGCTCTCCCATTCTGTTTTCGATAAAAGAAAAAACATCGGTAAGGACCAGATCAGTAACAGATTGTTGATGAATGCTTATATGTTTTTGTTGAGTAAATAACCTTAGGAAGTGATTCTAGGTAGGTTTCAGGAATCTCCATTTCAGACAGAACTTGAGCGTTTATTGCCATTGCAGCTTTAAGGACTTGGTTAACACATTCCTTTTGGCTCTGTAGAAACCTTCTTGATATCTCTGAGAGGCCATTAGGTGGGACTTTAACCGCTGGTAACCACCATTTATCATCGTTTCTTGTCTCGCCAGAATCAGGAGAATCCTTTTTGACATAATAAAACTCGTTCTGATCCTTGAATTTATCAAGACAATCCTGAAAACAAACAAAAACAAATGTCAAAATTTCAAGAAAACGAATAGAAAATAAGAAATGATATTTTAGTAATTTGTGTTGTTGTTGTTGTTCTTACAAGGAGCATTGCATCTAGTTTCTTAAGTGCGGGAATGTTGCAGAGAAGATCTGTTCTCTGTCTTGTTGACATGACTTCCATTGAAGTTCCATCTTTGTTTGTTTGTTGCGTTGGAGCGAACTCAACTATATGATCAGCCACAGAGATAAGCCAACCAATTTCCCTTCTCCACCGCGCTTTTCTATCAGCCGCCATTGGCTCTAAACGCCGCTGTTCACCAAACGCAGACGCTGCTAGATTGGTAATGGCGTTAGATAAAGCCAAAGCCGAAGAAACGCCTTTTCCTCCTCCAGACATATCTTCTCCAAGAAGCAGTTTTGAAAACTTTTCTTTCATTTGGTCCATTGCTGTAATAACATAAGCAGAAACTTTGTTATATTTGCCCTAGCTTGCAACCCAAGAACAATTTAAGCCCTAACTTGGGAGACAAGAAACTTAGAAGATATGAATCAATTCATTAGATTTTCACCTGCTTGTAATGCCTCCATCGATTCGTACGAAACCATCCTCGGAGCGGCAAGCTTGTCGTTGCGGTTGGGCGTTGCACCACCGCTTAAAGGCAGTGACGGCCGGTCAACGCTACTGGCTTTCCCGGGTTGACTTCTGAACATCATCATGTCATTGTCATCTTCATCAAAATTGTCTGTATCGACGCAATCTGAGCTCCAGCTTTTAACACGTCGTGAAGCTGAGTGTTCGCTCATGTTCTTGAAATGAAACAATCTTGATTTGTAGCTCTCTTGTTCTTGCTCCATTGCTTTGACCCTTCTTAATTAAAATAATAAAAAAATGAGAAGAATTCTGTATTTTGAATTTTTTTTTAATCTCTTTTGTTTTCTTAACCCTGTAATAAAGAGGAAATTATGGGGAGAAAAAACAAACTTAAACTAACCAAAAACGGTGTTTGATTTTTCAGACTTAGCAAATACAGAACACCATTGTTTGCTTCCTGTTAATGGTTTTAATTTTTTCTAAATATCTGATTTATTTTAGTAACTATTATGATTCGTTGTCCATAACCATAAACAAGTGAATCTGGTCAGAAATTATATATATTTATTCTTGGAATGTTTTTACTATTTTTAAGTGACTACTTGGTGGAATGTGGGGTGCACGATAATTTGGAAAATAAATTTCTCAAATATGCTTTTTCTAAAACCAGTCTTAAATCATCAAGGAGGACATGTTACAAACCCTTACCTGTAAGTATTATTATTTTTCTCTTGTTGCATCCGAAAAGATAAAAGATCCTAAATCAAATTAAGGATATGGATGATAATGTCATCTTGTAAGGCTTCTATTTTTAAAGGCTCCGAATAGTTTACTATATATTAAGCGGAGTGGATGGGACATTGCCCACGAATTGTGCTAATGATGATTAGTCAATTAATGAATCTATTGTTGGTGGATATTATGTATGCATTTTAGTAAAAGAGATGTTATAACGGATGTATGAAGATAGTGCTGAAACATAAACGAACAGATTAACTATGTCTATGGACAGAGAGAAATTTAATTAAAGGATGTTAAAAGTATTTTCCAGATACAATACGGTTAAAACACAAAGGTTTCGAATGACTGGACTGTAGATGCATAAAGCGTACCTGGCTTGAAAATTCTCATAATTGTAATATAAGTATCCTGAATATACTTTACATTTGTGATTAAATTTTACGAATAAACAAAAGTGAGCCAGTTGGAGAAGGCAAATTTCCAGAGTCTCTTAAAAATCAGTCAGAGTTAAGAGTTTTTTTTGTTTCTCTTTTCATTCTTTCTGCATTCATTTGGATGATTTGATTTTTAATGAGTTTTTTATTAGTTTAGGTGAATTAAAAATTTTAATATAACTTTTATATAAAAAAAAAACATGAGATCTCTGAATTTTGGTATTTTAAACTATGGAATCTACTCAAATTAAAGTTTTAAAAAAACCTGAACTACTCTAAAATTTACAATCATTTTTTTTCAATAGAAGTAGATTTCAAAGTAATTTATGAAATAACAAATTCAATAATACTAAATTTTAAAATATTTTATAAAATTCACATTTAATAAATTTGTCATTTCAATATAAAGTTGAATACAATCCTTAACGATGAAGATGGTTTAGTATGCTCAAAATTTTAGATCCAACAAGAAAGGTTAAACTTAAAACCGAATCCCATAGAAAAAGAACTTTGCCTTCGGAATTAGATAAATTAAGACATCTTTGTTCCTTGTTTACTATGTTTTCATTGTCTTTTATTCATCGAATTTTTATTAGTTGAACGGATTTCCTTGCAGAAAAAGCTCACGTATAACTTTCTATTTTTTCCATGTAAACTTTTGTTGATCACACAAACACATGATAAAACGTGGAACCAAAATTCCCCGCAACTTCATTAAAATCAATTTCCCATCTTGGGTCTATTTACAGACCTGGATTCAAACAAAGCTATAAAGAGCAACAGAAGAGAAAAGATCTTGATAGGCTCTTAAAGCTTTTCGTTCACAGATTTTCATAGAAGGATAGAAAAATATATGACATTGGCTCAGGATTTGTTTTATTAAGGAGTAGAAGCGCCTTTGAAAATTAGGAACTTAAGTGTCTCCAATTGAAAATAGATGAAAGTCCCTTTGGAATGTGTGAAGAAACATCCAAAATTTGATCCCACCACACATTGCCATCCACTCCCATAGCTCTCATCAAACTCCTGAATTCATTACAAAAATAAAATCATCCAATGAATTATAGATGATGATGATAGTGATGATAATTAATGCTAATGCAATAAAAATATCCATTTGAGTTATCTAAAATATTTTTATAGCCCATCAAGATCTTAACCATAAGACCACTACAAATTATCAAACTAGGACTGGAGTCATTTGAGAGTGAAGATTCTAACCATGGGACTGTTAGTTAGGATATTCCAATATCCTAAGTATATTCTCATGCATATCTTTACGTAGTTAAGATACGGTAGATATCGATAGACATGAACACTTGTATAAATACACTCTTGTGATCAATGAGATAATCATCGAAACATTCACATTTTCAGGGACCACTACAAATTGATTTATGGTGACAATGTAATTATTAGGAGTAAAAAATGTATGTATGTAAGAGTTTGATGAGATGGAAATAGAAGTGAAGAAAATGGAACCTTCTTGATGTGGCCAGCAATGGATTTACAGTCAACGACATCAAAGAGATCAAGAGCTTGAGAAGCCAAAGCCATGGCTTGAACCTGCATCTTCACTGGCATGTCTGAATCTTCCACCATTGCTTTTCCTTCCAACATCTTCTCAATATTTCTCTCTTTCTCTCTCAAAAACGTTTTTCAGATAATCTGCAGAGGGAAAAGACAGGCAACCAAATCTTTATAGACACCAAAAAGACACAAATTCAAGAAAAGCCCATACGGAGATAAAATATGTCTACTCCTATTTAAGCATTGAGAAAATTCTTGGAAAACGTGCCCAACCTTTATCCTTTGTCGTTTTTCTTGACTGGGTTTGAGACGATGCTTCCTCACGGGATCTTGGATGATAAAGAAAACACAATGGCACGAACACAAAAGTACTCGTTTCTGTTCTTTAATATTTGAACTAAGGAATTTGTTTTTAATTTAGTCAAAAAGTTGAAAATGACGAAGCTGTTTAAAAAAGGGGACAAAGCTGATATTTTCGGCAGGTTAAAAGAAGAAAAGACAGTAAGAGAATAATTTATTTTAAAGGTGTAATGACTCTTTTTGAGTAATATGCGTCTCTTTCTTACGTGTTTCCATGTCCTTCTGTCTTTGGCCTTCAATGGATAACGATGGCGAGGTCATGAGGTGCATTATTAATTAATTACAAGTCATACTGCTGTACATGTGAATAAAAATTTGGGATTAGCTAAACTTAGGCTAGCTAAACTTGATGTGAGAAAAGTATCCATAAAACTTAACTCACTAAGCCTCAGTTACAAAAAAAATAAAACTTAACTCACTATTTTTTTTGTCATCACGTATTCACTCAGTTTATTCGATTTGAAAATAATCCTATTTTTAACTTTAAAATTAAATAAATTTTATATTTATAGAAGTTTTAAAATATTCTATGTGCATAATTTATAGAAGTCTAAAAAATAAAAATAAATAATAATTTATTAATCTATGTACACAATTCTAAAACGACTTATATTGAAAATGAAAAGAATATTAAAGTTTAAATAAAATTTTATATTTTATACAAGCTTGAACATCCCCTTCGTGACTACTGAATAGCATAAGCTTCCTCGTAAAAGTGTCGGTGAGGCCCATTAAGAAAGTTCAGGGCCCAAGTAACATACGTCCATGGACTCATACCTCCCGCCGTAAATCCCGGTGAGATTTGTAGTCTTTCTTCTTTCCCATTTGACTACTCCGATCAATCTCACTCCGACGAACAACAACAATGTCGATCAATCCTAAACCCCAATCCTCTCTCCTCACCTTCATCCTCCTCTTACTCCTCACCTCCGCCGCCTACTCATCATCTAACCACCCCGGATCCGACGAAGAATCCGACGATCTCGAACAGCTCCTCGCGGTAGACGAGCAGCTACAGCAAGATCTCCCTCCTCACCACCACCAATCCGAAGCCGAGACCGTGAGCAGGGCGCAGCGGATCGTGCTGGAGCTCAGCGGCGACAACGCGAGGCGAGTGGTCGGCGGGAACGAGTTCGTGATGGTTCTAGGCTACGCGCCTTGGTGCGCGCGGAGCGCGGATCTGATGCCGAAGTTCTCGGAGGCCGCGACGGCGTTGAAGGAGATCGGGAGTCCGGTTGTGATGGCGAAGATCGACGGGGATAGGTATGGGAAGGTCGCGTCGGAGATGGAG
Source organism: Brassica napus (assembly GCF_020379485.1). NCBI lineage: Eukaryota > Viridiplantae > Streptophyta > Magnoliopsida > Brassicales > Brassicaceae > Brassica > Brassica napus. Next base: position 1,342,364 of record NC_063439.1, on the reverse strand, counting down.
ATCAAGGGGTTCCCTACGCTTCTTCTCTTCGTTAACGGGACTTCTAAGGCTTACACCGGTGGATTCTCAGCGTAAGTTTGGCTTCTTTAAGTTTGGCTTTGTTTGTTTGTTTGTTTGTGAAGTGTTACTTTTGATATATGATGTTTAATTGTAGTTTTGAGAGATTAGAAGTGGTTTTGTGGTATTTTTATATGATGTTTAATGGTATTTATTAGAGATAAAGTATCTCAAGTCCGGAATTTCAATTGGACATTAAGTAATATATATATATATATGTGGTTAGAGCCAATCCATTTATCACCAATTCGTTTAAGTTGGTATAAATGTCGGTTTAAGAGCGATCAGGCCTATCAAAAATAGGCCGGATCGAATTCTGTTCAGTTGGGCAAGGTGTGTTTGTGCTCTGATACCATGATAAATTTCTTAGTTTTACAATTAAAACTAATTGGTGATAATTGGATTGGCACGTCCCTAACCTTTTATATAAGTGGTTTTGTGGTATTTTTGATATGGTGTTAAATGGTATTTTTGAGAGTTTAAAAGAGGTTTTGTGGCATTTTTTGATATGATGTTTAATGGTGTATTACTGAGGGATTAATAAAAGGGGTTTTGTGGTATTTTTTGATATGATGTTTGAATTTAATGGTGTCTCTGAGAGATTTGTGTTTGTTATGTTCAGAGAGGAGATAGTCATATGGGTGCAGAAGAAGACTGGTGCACCCATCGTTACAGTTAATACAGTTGATGAAGCTGAAAGGTTTCTGAAAAAGTATCATACTTTTGTTGTTGGTCTCTTCAACAAGTTTGAGGTATGGAAACTGTAGATTGAAATCATTATACTGCAAAATATGCAGGCTTGTTTTGGAATCTAATTTGTTAATATTTTGTTGTTTGCTTAGGGTTCTGAATATAACGAATTTGTTAAAGCTGCAAAATCAGACGATGAAATCCAGTTTGTAGAAACAAGTGATAGCGAAGTTGCGAAACTTCTGTTTCCTGAGATCAAAACCAGTGATGTGTTTATTGGTATGGTTAAAACTGAAGCTGAAAGGTACACTTCATATGGTAAGATGTCTGACTGTGAAATCTTTTTATATCATGAAGAAGTGGTAGTTAGTAGTTACACGAGTCTGTATAGTTGATCTTTCGTTAGGATTTTTTTTGCTGTTGGTGATGACAAGTCTTATGTGGTTCATGTAGCTGGATCTTACAAAATGGAGAATATTTTGGAGTTTCTAAGCAAGAACAAGTTTCCCTTGATTACAAAATTGAGTGAAAGCAATACTGCTTGGGTTTACTCTAGTCCTGTTAAGCTTCAGGTTAGAAGTTTTTGTCATTTCAGTTGATACCTCTTACCAGTTTGGTAAGCTTGCAGATATGTTCTAATCGTAGTTCTGTTTTTCTCTTTTCTTCCTTGGTTAGGTTATGATCTTTGCCAAGGCTGATGACTTTCAGAATATGGCTCAGCCTCTTGAAGATTTTGCAAGAAAGTTTAAATCGAAGGTATTTCGGATGCTGAGTCTTAAAGACCAGATAGATTTAGTTCTTTAGCTTCTCTCTTAACGTTTATTGTTATTTTCCTTGCAGCTCATGTTTATATACATTGATATAACAAATGAGAACCTTGCCATGCCATTCTTGACCTTGTTCGGAATAGAGCATGCGAACAAAACTGTTGTAAGTTTCTTATACTTGTTCTGCGTGATTGACACTTTGTGATCTACTCATAATAAAGCTACAAGCCATTGTGGGATTAATCTATTGTTTTCTTAAACAGGTTGCTGCTTTCGATAACAAACTCAACTCCAAGTATTTGCTCGAGTCAGATCCATCACGAGGCAATATTGAAGTACAATTTTTTTCTTTATTCTTTCCATGTCTTCTCATTTTCAAGTGTTCAGTATAGTAACTAATTCAAGTGATCTGTATTGGATTTGTAAATTAGGATTTTTGTTCAGGACTTGCTGATGGAACCATTCAGCAGTACTATAGGTCAGAGCCAGTTCCAGATAATGTGAGTAATGGAAATTATACTCCTCTTTGATGGATATATTTTTAGACCATATACGAGCCAAGCTCATCTAACCCGATGAAAATTGCAGGAAAATGCGAGCATAGTGACTGTGGTAGGAAAGACTTTTGATGAGTTGGTATTGAACAGTCAAGAGAATGTTCTTCTTGAGGTAAGTAGACCCAAAAAGACCTCTCTTCTATTAACTGAAACCGACGACATAAAAACTCATGGATCTTGTTGGGGGAAACTGGAAACAGGTGCACACGCCATGGTGTGTGAACTGCGAGGCAATGAGCAAACAGGTTGTGAAGTTAGCAAAGCACTTCAAAGGCTTTGAGAATCTTGTTTTTGCAAGAATTGATGCGTCTACAAATGAGCATGCTAAACTACAGGTGAGTCAAATCTTACCTGTTACAAAGACTGGCCATTCCTAAAACATGAGCCAATCTTATTGATATTTTCTTATGACAGGTTAATGATTATCCAACAATATTTCTCTACAAATCCGGTGAAAAGGAGAAACCGGTAATAATAACCTTTTTGATAACTAGCTCAGCCCTCTTTAGACTTCATTACTCTTGGTTTGATCATAACATGTATGATTTTGCAGTTGAAGATATCAACTAAATTGAGCGCCAAGGACATGGCTGTGTTCATCAACGAAGAGTTGAAACCAAGAGGTGGTTCTGCTAAGGATGAATTGTAGTCAAGTTTTGAGGATATGTAGACATAAGGAGAGAGGGAGAGAGAGAGAGAGATCACAATGTCACATTACATGTTTTTTTATATATTGTGTGGAATTGGAAAACAATTCGTTTCAATGAAATGACATTACACTTGATATTGTGTGGTACAAAATAAAATTCGCCATAGAAATCAAAATATTAGTACCCTCTCAACGTTTTGGTTGATTAGCATTCACAACCTGTTGATCTTTGTTGCTGACCTCCAGCAACATCAATAGTGTCAGGCATGTAACTACAGAGGAATTGATCAAGACAAGACTATAAGAATACAAAGTTGATAGATGTGTTTGCAGAAACTAGTTGGTTACTTACGGTTCTTCTTCAGGTTCATTCTTGAATGCGTTTTTGGTAATGCATTCGAAAGCTGCATCAACATTGAACCCTTCTTTGGCAGATGTCTCAAAGTAAGGAATGTTTCCTTTAGATGCACACCAAGCCTTTGCTTTCTTCTCAGAAACCTGACACAATTTGAGATATGACAGACTTGAGCATTAAACCAAACTCTATAGCAGTGAAACAAAAGGACAAAGAAGAAAGAAAGCGTCTCACCACTCGGCTCTTGCCACCATCAACATCGGTCTTGTTCCCCAACACAACAAACGGGAAGTTCTCAGGATCTGATGGACTAGCCTAAACAATGACAAAGCATGAAGACGATGTAACATTTGAACTTATAATGGCACCACTGAATGCTATCCAAATGATATGGGTAGATGGAGTTAGTTAAGAGACCTGAATCAAGAACTCTTCCCTCCAGTTATTAAGATTCTCAAAAGATTTCATAACATTGACATCGTTTACAAGAACACAACAATCAGCTCCTCTGTAAAAGGCAACTCCCAAACTTTGGAACCTTTCTTGCCCAGCCGTATCCCATATCTGTATTATGAACAGAACTTTATTATAGTCTTACAACTCGACAACAGAACACATTGTAATGCAAGAGGTGAAACAAAATGTTACTACTTCAAAAGCATTTAATAAATAAACTCAACAGTTCAAAACATTAAAAAAAGTCACAGTAAGTTAGGGATATCCAATAAGAATATTCCAAGAATAATAAATATAAAGTAAAAAAAATATATTAATAATGTTTAATTCATTCAGACAAAAGTAAAGATGAAACCTGTAAAGTGAAGATCCTGTCATCAATCTGAACCTCTTTAGTCAAGAAATCTGCTCCAATCGTCGCTTTATACTGATTGCTAAATTTGCGATTCACAAACCTAACGTTGATTCAATCAAACCAAAACTGAATTTCATTTTAAAAATCAAAACATGATTAATATCAAATATTTAGATCTGTGTTTCAGAAACATACTGATTCATCAACGATGTCTTCCCAACCCTGAACAAAAAAAAACATCAAACAAATCTCTTATCAACGGAGAAATAAATCACATCAAATAGAAATCGAAGAGATGATGAGAAAAATGACCCGCTATCTCCGAGGATGATGACTTTCAGAAGAACTCTCCGGCGAGACGACATTGGTGGAAGTATTAATTTAAAATTTTCCGGCCAAGAAACTGTCTCTGTTTCTTTCTTTCTTTCTTTCTCTCCTGTCTCTCTGGTGTTTCGTGTGTGATTCAGACACAAGGCGAAACTAAACTACGGCAAAGAAAAGGACACTATTTTTAAATATCTTTTTTATTTCCACAACTGACCCTATTAATTAATCTTTCTATAAAGAAAACCAACTTAAGAAAGTAATGATCATACCAAACGGTCTAATGGGTCCGACGATTGCTATCGCTTTCACTTTTCAGCTGTTTAAGACTTTTAAGGCATTGACTATTAGCTCGTCTTAACTAGAGCTACTTTTTTAAAATGAACGATATGAGATTTAATTAGTACAATAAAAATATAATTATTTTATAAATAAGGTTATAGGCCAAACCATCATCAGTGATCACTACTAAATAACATTTCAGATTAGCATCTCTTTAGAGAAGATCTTCACTCTATACAAAAAAAAAGGTTTAGAGTGCGCAACTGCGTTTGAAAATGTGTTACCAAACCTTACCAACCACCCGAAAATGCTCGACATTTAGAAACCAGCAATACATTGAACTTCTGTTTTCAAATAATTATCTTAACAAATATGTATAAATATCACCTTATAATAATGTTTTCAATTCGAGTTATGATATGATATAAACAAACTGTAAAGTAGCACTACAATATCTTCAACAGTAACAGCGAGCACCAATAAATCGGATTAGAACAAAGTGAATTGTAGTAGGAAAATATTCGAAATATAGTCCTTGATTGCAATCCCTTCTACACAATTTTTGTTTTTTTTTTTGTATACACAACTTCTACACAATCGCATTTTTTGTGACTTCTGCACAACCGAATTTAACTTTTATACTAATTAGATTCATTGACCATATAATAACAGTGCACACTTTAATTTGAAGGTATGATTTTACCGTACTAAATAAAACGAACAAGATCAAATTGCCAAAACAACCGAATAACAACTGCACGCAGCTGGACAGTTATGGACACAGTTGATAAAAGACTATCGAACATTGATGCATGGTCTAACACGAAATACATAATGGAACAATAGACTTGCAAATTGCAAAGGCAAAAGAAATCTCATCCAAGTTCAAAACTTTTATAAAAAAAAAAAAGTACACAACACAACGAAAAGATATTACTAATCAAATGACCAATAATAGTAATCCTGCGAACAAACTCAGAAGCACAAAAACTAAAGTTTAAGCTGAAGAAGCCGCTGCCTTGTTCCTTGGCTTAGCTTCGGTACCTAAGCAAGAGAAAAGGTTGCAATAGTTTAGATTACAAAAACACACAAGATTCAATCTGGCGAACGGTAAAAAAAGAAAACGCTAAAACATACCCTCTCTGAAACCAGTCTTGAACCTGCGAGGCACATTGCGAAGATACCTCATCCTTCCTGTTCCTGTAGTCTTTCTACGGATTGCCTTCACACTCCAGTTGTCTAATCAACAATAAATACACACATCAATCAGAAACTGATGGTTACTCAAATTCAAAAATACATCATTGTCACTAAAGAAATAAAAAATGAAATAAAGAAACCGAACATAAAGAGACTTAAGTAGAAACATATACTAATAAAAGTGTAAGAATGATTCAAAATATAAATGACAGACTAAAGAATGATGTGTCTGATTGTTACCACAGAAACACCAGTTCTGTCTGAAAATTAATGAGATTTGAGACTTAAACTAATTAAAATAAAGATTAATTAAAACACGAATCCAAACAAAAAAAAAGGATCCATTTCTCAATCGATAAGGAACAGCTGAGAGAGAGAGAAATGAGAGAGAGGAGCATACAGGTCCTCTTGCGAGCGGCGGGGTAAGCGCAGGCGGAGCAACGGCTCTTCTGGATGTGGAAACTGCGGCGGCCACATCTGACACAGAGAGTGTGACTCTTGTTCCTCCTCTTTCCGAAACTCCCTGTTCCCTTCGTCTGCAATCAACAAAATCAGCAAACAAGAAGATGAGAGAAGGCCCATAGAGGTAGTTAGAGATTGAGGTATGAGAATCGAAAATCACCATTGAAGCGGATGGATGCGCGTAAGAAACAAACTCTAGTTTCGGCGTCAAGAGACGAAAGTGACGGAGTCTACATATAAAGCTAGGGTTTTCTTCTCTTCCTTCTGTTTGTTTGTTAGGTTTCGGTATGGATCCAAAGGCCCATTAAGGCTTTTGGTGGATCTAAAGCCTGTGAGGGCTTATGTTTGGGCCTTTTCAAAAACCTATCCATATAGAAGTTTATAAATGTTTTTTTAGATCAATGCATTAGAAATTTAGAAATGTTTTTCTTTCCCTTGTCTACTTTATAGAAATTTAGAAAATTTTAAACGCATTATAACTTATATCTCTTAGACTTTTGTCCATTCAGAATGATAAGAAATAAGATGTTTCTTATACTAAAAGGAAAATAACTGAACAAAGACTTGCATTGATCTAGAAAGAATCTTTTAAACTTTTTGTTCATCTAAAATAGCAACGAATAATATGTTCGTATACTAAAAAAAACTGTTACTTTGTTTTAAGAAAATAATTGGGCACATGATTTGCATTTGGTTCATATTAATACCCATTTGTTAATTTGTAGTAGTATAGTAGATCTATCAAGAAAGCATGTGGTTTGAATCTTAGGTTTTCAAGAAAGGGAGTAGATGCGAATGCTTGGGGAACATTCTTATTCCATTAATGTGGTTTTTCTTCCAAGTATCAATTAAATGCTTATTTTCCATATACTCCCTCCGTTTTTTTAATATAAGTCGTTTTAGAATTATACACGTAGATTAAGAAATCATTAATTTTTTATATTTTCTAAACAAAAACATCATTAATTATTTACCTAACCACAAATCAACCAATAATAAAATAGAAGGTATATTATCATTGGTCATATAACATTAAGTGTTAATAAATTTTACATAGAAAACCGAAAACGTCATATAATTTGGAACATAAAAATTCCTCTAAAACGACTTATATAAAAAAACGGAGGGAGGGAGTATATGTTTGTCAGTTTTCCTTTTTTCGTTCCATCTTGTTTCCCTTTTAGAGCATCTCCAAAAAGGAACTCTATTTTGAAGTTTCCAAAACTTTATATTTGAAGTTTCAATATGTTCTTCTCCAAAAGTAAAACTTCAAACCTAACTTCAAAATTATTTATATTTTACACTATGATCCTTATGTTTGTCATAGTTGATGTAAATTCATAAAACTTCTATAAATAACTAATACATATATATAAATATTACAGAAATATTAATTAAAAAAAAATCTTACACTAAAATATAAAATTATAAATAAAAGTACATAATTAAATATTAAACTGCAAGCAAATATTACATTATTGCATAAAATTATTTCCATAATGCTCCCATATATGATCAACTATTTCGAAGTAAGAAATGATTCTCTTTATTTTTTATTTGTAGATTACGAGCCAAAAATTGTTGAAACCGGATATCCTCATAATATGTCTGCTGATAGTTTGATATCATCAAACGAAAAAAATCCTTGATCTTTTAAACGAAAGTACAACAAGCAGGGAAAAAGGTCATGAGATGATTGAATTACGACTGCAAAATGAAGCAAAAAAGTTAGCTTTTAAAGAAATAAAAGAGGAAAATAAAATATTGCTAAAAAACTTAGCTTCTATCGATGACGTTAATATTCGTGAATACATTCGATCTGAACAAGAAAGAATCATACGAAAAATGCGTCAAGAGCAACAACAACAATCATCTTCGGTTACACAAAATTTGTTGAACAATATTTTGGAGATTTTGGAGGTTCCGGAGCAAATTTACCAGACTATTAGTCTTGTTATAATATTTAAATTTGAGTAATAATTATGTCTTCATGTGTCTTTTTAATAAGTTTTTATTATGGTTTTTTGTAATATTCTTGTTGTTTAATTCTAGTTTTAAAATATTATAAATCTTGTTTTAATTTTTTGTTATTTAATTTCATGTGTAAAACTTAAGTTTATATAACAAATTTGAAATATTTATGAGATATAAAAGTTTTAAGGATTAAAACAATAAACAAAAAAAATATTTAAGAATTATAAATATGATGTATAATTGTAAGGACCAAAATGCAAATAAAAAGATGAAACTTCAAATTTGAAGTTTTGAAAAGTGAAACTCTATATTTGGAGTTTCACTCTTCAAAACTTCAAATTTGAAGTTTTGAAGTTCCTTTTTGGAGAGCAAAAAACTCTATATTTGGAGTTATAGAGTTTCTTTTGGAGATGCTCTTAACACATCTTCGTGACTACATCTATAAGTTTACGCAAATCGATTATTTTGAAGTTATCATACTAAAAGCTCGCTAGAAATCGCTAAGAGAAGTCATAAAACCATTCTCTGTTGAAGAAAACATTAATCCATATTGCTCTTCGTTCATGGTAACTTTCTTCTCTTTGTTTGTTTTCTTCAAAGAATTACATATTCAACAAAGAACATTGGTTCAAGACTTCACGTAACCACTTACGTTCCATTATATCAACTTGTTAACGTTCAAATACTTTGACATGCATAGGAGATTAATGACATAATCATTCAAAAAGAACTTCTTTTGTGCTTGAGACTAGGTTTGATCAAGTTTTTTTAATGAACTTTTAATTTTCTGTCCCGTTTAGGTGATTGTACCATTGCTAATTAAGTTCAACATTGAAGCTAGTCATTTCGTTGGCAGCTAAACCAGTGGCCTCTGTATCTGCCTTACTATTCTACGGTGGTCTTCTTCCGCGGAATCTTCAATTAAAAAGATTAACCGGCCGAGAATTTTCAATTGATGGCAATGACCACCTTGTCCGGTTTATCGTTTCTTTCCTAAATTGTGTATGTTAGTTTTCTTTTCTTCTATTAGAAAATAATTAATTGTATATATATATATAAATGTTTAACTATAATTCTAATGTTTGAATTATTATAAGTACTAATACAACTAATATTTATATATATAATATTTATAGTTTGGATATTTTGATACTCGTAATATTTGGTTTGGTTTCGGTTCAGATTCTTCAAATATGGGAAACCATGTACCGTTTTCGAAAATTTATGTTGGATCGGATTCGATTTAAAATTTGGATCAGATCCGGTTCAGAACTTTGGGTCCTGATAATTTGCCCACTGCCCAGGCTCGGTGGTAGGCAAGTGACTCCTTTGAAAACGATACTTTTCTAAAAAAAACTGCTATATCTTATTTCCCACCAAACGTACCAACTCCAGTTTTTTATTAGGTCTGCGTCTCGAGGTGTCTCAAGTATCATTGTTGACTTAAAGCTCCTCACATGTCTTGTCTTTCCTCCTGGATCTCTTGCTCTCTCATCTCTCTCTCGCAGTAGACTATGGCCACCGTCACCGATACGCCAATCCGAATTGGAGTAATGGGATGCGCAGAAATCGCTAGAACAGTCTCCCGTGCCATCGACCTCGCTCCAAACGCCACTATCGCAGCCGTTGCAAGCCGCTCTTTAGAGAAAGCCAAAACGTTTGCTACCGCCAATGGCTACAAACAATCTGTGAAGATCCACGGTTCCTACGAATCGATTCTTGAAGATCCAGAGGTTGATGCTCTTTACATTCCTCTTCCCACTAGCCTCCATGTCGAGTGGGCTGTACGTGCTGCCGAGAGTGGAAAGCACATCCTTCTGGAGAAGCCCGTGGCTATGAACGTAGCTGAGTTCGATAAGATTGTCGCGGCTTGTGAAAAGAACGGTGTTCAGATGATGGATGGTACCATGTGGGCTCATCATCCTAGAACGGCTAAGCTTAAGGAGTTCCTCTTCGATTCAGACCGTTTTGGTCAGCTCAAAAACGTAAGTACTCCATCAAAATACTATTCCGCTATTCGTTTGATTGTCAGATACAAAAGCTCTTGTTCTCATGATATATATACATAGTAGATGTTTTGGGTTTTTCTATTTTACGAAAAACCTCACTAATCATCAAATCAAGATTTTAGGAATTTGATTTCCGTTTTAAAAAACTAGTTTTATCTGTGTTTCCTATTTTATTTCAAAACATATAATCTACTTTTCATATAATATTTCTAAATTTTAAGATAAGAAGTAAAAAAAAATTTAAATAAATTCTTATTATGTAAGAAGAAATCGTTCTTTAAAAAATATAAAAATATTTTAAATGATTTAATAAAATTATAAAAAAGACTTTTAAAAATGGAGATACATATTTAGAAGTTTTAAAATCATTTTGCAAATGAATGAAATTTGGTAGGTTATAATCTAAGAAAAATAATTTAAGAAAATCAGTTTCACAAAAAAAAATATAAGGAAAACAATATTTAAAAGTTTTAAACTAAATCTACGTCCACTCAAAGGCATACAGTTTGCTTCATATAGAAATAGAAGATCCCGTTTCGATGATTAGTTTCTGGCTAGTGTAAAATGTCAAACAATAATACGTTACTCTACTTTGCTTCTCAGATTCCTAAGCAAACAACATAACTTATGTGGTTGCTTCTTCTCTTGAAAGTCTTCCTTATTGGACATGCACTGCAGATACATAGTTGCTTCTCATTAGCTGTGGATGAAGACTTTCTTAAAAACGACATCCGTGTGAAACCGAATCTTGATGGTCTCGGTGCGCTCGGAGACCTCGGATGGTACGCAATCCGAGCAGCGCTTTTCGCCAACAACTTCGAGCTTCCCAAAATCGTCGCTGCCTCACCAGGGACTGTTGTGAACGAGGCAGGAGTGATTCTCTCGTGTGGAGCGTCTCTGAGCTGGGAAGACGGACGAACCGCAAGCATATACTGCTCCTTTTTGGCAAACGTAGGGATGGAGATAAGTGCCGTTGGAACAAACGGCACACTTTGTGTTCAAGACTTTGTTATCCCATTTGAGGAGACCCATGCGACGTTCACCACTTGTTTGAAATCTGGGTTCAATGATCCATGGGTTAGTCGCCCGACCGAACACTCGGTTAAGACAGAGATCCCGCAAGAGGCGTGCATGGTGAGAGAATTTGCTAGGTTGGTTGGAGAGATCAAGAACAAAGGTGCGGAGCCTGACGGGTTTTGGCCAAACATTAGCCGGAAGACACAGCTGGTGGTTGATGCTATCAAAGAGTCTGTTGAAAAAAACTGTCAACAGATTAGTCTCTCTGGTCGTTGAAGCAAAAAAAGGCTCAAATTCTAATTTCTTGTTTCCAAAAACTTTGTTCATTCCATGGTGGCTTTTCAGGTTTCTCCAAACTTCTTTGTTTGTTTCGTTTCGTTTCGTTTCTTTCTTCGTTTTTTTTTTATAATAATAAACTCTTGGAGGGAAAAAAAGACTAAATCATCAAAGTTACAAGCAAGAGAAATGGCCAAAGAAAAGTTGTTCGGAATTAGACGCAACTGCGAGAAGAGAAATAATGTTTGTTTTTGTGGTTTGGTCTTTCGTGTATGGTTTTTGCATAGTATCCTATTTTCTTTATCTTTCAAATAAAATACCATCCTGTATATTAGCTTTGACCCAATTTACAATTAAAACTATTAACATGTGAACCGAGTCACTATATATGCATAATGTATTGAACTTGATCCAAAAAAAAATCTATAAAGAGCTAGAACACACGAAAGTCCTTAGCATTTCCCTCTTCTTAAGTTGGTTTACTTTGCTTCCCATGAAGTTATGGACTTCGTTTAATATTCTTGACTTAGTATGTGCCATGATGCTTACTATGATGTCTCGTGTGGTCCAACCATTACATGTGGGGTACTTATTTAACATAAGTCCCAATAAAACACTTTTAGTTTGACTATAGAACTGAATCTTAGGACATTTCTTTGTTTAACTACCTTTTAATACACCAAGAAAGATAAGATAAGAGCCAACAACGATGTTTCTTGGAAGTTTACAGCTTAAGTGCTTGTAAGCCAAGTAGCTCTGGATAATTTATTGAACTTGCTCACTAAGCTACATAGAATAAATAAGAGACCAAAAAGAAAGGCATTTCAAGAAAAGTCATTCTTCTTTTGGATAATCATTTTTCTTTAGTCTCTTCAGAAAGAAACTTTTTGGTTCGTTTCTTTGCTTCATAGCTTTTGTTATATTCTGATTCTGAGAATTACTTCGACTCTAGTCACTAAACCACCGGTTGATACTTTCGGATTTGCATATAAAGCATTGGATTTTTACCTTTTTTTCTGCCTCAAGAATCGAAAAAATGAAAATCTTTCTTAGGTGTTTCAAACCCAAATTCTACAAGAAATGGTTAGCTTTCTTTGTTCTTTGCTGAATGAGTGTTGAGGTATTTTCATTAACTATTAGTGTTGTTGAAATGAAATACAGTAAATCTGCAACAAGTTACATGAAGATTCGGCTAGAAATAGAAAGGAAAAGAAGGATTGCAATGATTAAGTTTCTGAAAATGGACATTGTGGAATTTCTCAAGAATGGCCTTGATTATGATGCTTATAGAAGAGTAAGAACTCACTTACCCTTCTTTCTATAACCATAACCCTAAGCTTCCTCTGTTATTGAGGGGTTTTAATCTGTTAATTACTTGTTATCCAAGGCAGAAGTATTACTTGAAGAGCTTAGAATTATATCGTGTTATGACATCCTTGAACGATTCTGCGATTGTATCTCAGAAAATCTCTCTCTTATGCTGAAGAAAAGGTTCTTAAATTTTTTCCCTTTTAATCTATTTTTTCACTACAAAAGCTCTCAATATTATTTTGGTTTCCTTTTAGGGAATGTCCTGAAGAATGCAGAGAAGCAGTTTCCTCTTTGATATATGCAGCTGCATGGATTCCTGATGTTCCTGAACTTAAGGATCTCAGGGCCGTGTTTACGCGTAGATTTGGGAGTTTCATTGTTTCTTCTGTCAATTATGAAGTTGGTTTATTATTAAACTTAATAATCTAAGGTTTTCTTCTTGCACGTATTGACACTATATTCTCTTTCTTGAAACCTTGTAGCTCGTTGAGAAAACTGAACTGAGAAGAAGACCATCACGTGAGCTCAAGATTCAGACAGTGAAAGACATTGCAAAAGAGTTTTCTATTGATTGGGATCCTACAGCTTTGAACCTGTTGCTGCTTAGACAAACTTCAGCTCTGCAAGTAAGTTTGTATACTTACCAAACTCTCAGCCTTTGTTGTTCTTATGTCTGGAAAACATGTGTAGATTGAGGATAAGGTCGAGACAGGAGCTGATGATCCGAATATTGAGAGAAAGAAAAGTATTGTTAATGATCAAAGTGAGAATGAGTCGGCTCTTTCACAGGCTTGGACAAGAGATTCATTGTCAAACCGTAGTTTAAGTTCGAGTTCAAGCTCAAGTTTCGGTTCTCCAAGAAGAGACACTGAAAAGAAGAAGAAGAAGAAGATTCTGCCTTACGGAATAATCTCTCCTTCAGAAACGAAACCAGGAGCTGGAAACGATGAGAAAGCACAAGAGGAGAAGTTAGAGAAGAAGAAGAGTATCGATCAAGAAAACTCTAAGTTACTTAAGCCACAAGGCAGCGAAAAGGAAGCTTCTTCAACAAGAAAGAACGAGAGAACGTCGTCCTTTCAGAGACCTAAGCTCTTGGATTATGATGATGTAGTGGCTCGGCTTGCAGCTCTTCGCCGGAGATAAGGTTTTCTAATTGTAATTAGCTAATTAGAATTCATTTCATTAATTATGTAAGTATATATCGTTGTTAGCTTGAAAATAGTATATTAGTTGTATCTTTTCACCAAAAAGTATTTGAGAATCAAATATCAAATGTAAAATATTTGATGTTTCTGTAAATTATTTTGACATATCCAAGTTGTTTTAATTTTATTGAAAAATAGTATACTTCAGTATTTAATTTTTATAATTTTTTGAAGAAAATAGTTTGTATTTTTAACTATTGTATATTTTAGTCAAAACATTATACATTTTAAAATAGAATGAATATGATTAGACTTTTGTTTTCGTGACAAAAGCATCGTACTAGTTTTATCGATTGAATATTAAGCAAAAAGCTTCTTCGTATGCTTGACAAGTAGACGACAGCGAGCAAGGGTGGTGAAGCCAAAGCCGGGATCTACAGAAAATGAACCTAAACTGTTCCCATGGGTCCCGTGAAAAGCATCTTCTCCGACAATTTAATTATAAACCACCTTTGCTTATTTAATTTTGCTTATCTTCCATAAAATTTAGTAATTTACACACCTAGAAAACAAAACAACTTCCATGATTTTGACTTTTGAGTAGTGGAAACGTTTAGATTAATAGCAAAAATTAAAACAGCTTCCATGAAATTCACAATAGCCTTTTCTATATTTAACCTATGTTTAGTGTCTTTAAAAAAATATTTTTGTCGTTAGTAATCAGATTTTGAATTGTAGCAAAGTTAGATTAATAGCAAAAATATTGGGCTCATCCATAAATCCTAGAGATTAGTTTAGCTTAGGCTTGAATCCTCCAAATTAAAAAATGCAAAAAAGAAAACAATTTTAAAAGTGAAAACGTTATATTCGTTCTTCACCTTTAACTTTGTCCACGTCATTACCAAGAGTAGCCGAACGACAAATGGAAATCTCAAGGGAAAGAAAAATGGAAAAAGAAAAGCAAAAATTGCCTTTTCTAACCACTAAACCGACGTCGTATAACCTTCCTCAATTATATTCTTACAAAACTTAACTCGAAAGCTCCCCACGAGTTTCAACTTTTTGTTCTCTCATATCTCTTTTGTCCTGTGATTAGATTAGATCGATCCGAAACTGTAACTGGTGAGAGAGAGAGAAGGAAGAAGAAGAAGACATGGGTTGTGCTCAATCCAAGATCGAGAACGAAGAAGCCGTTACTCGCTGCAAAGAGCGCAAACAGTTCATGAAAGACGCCGTCGTCGCTCGTAACGCCTTCGCCGCCGCGCACTCCGCTTACGCCATGGCTCTCAAGAACACCGGCGCCGCTCTCTCCGACTACGCCCACGGCGAGTTTCTCGTCTCCAATCACCACTCTTCCTCCTCCGCCGCCGCCGCCGCAGCTTCCTCCTCCCTCCCCGCCGCCGTATCTCCTCCTCCGCCTTCCTCCGCCGCCGTGATTTCCAACTCCGCCGCTTCCTCCTCCTCCGCCGCCGAGATCTCTCAGCCTATGCCGGACACCCTCCCGCCGCCTCCTCCTCCGCCGCCGCTGCCTCTCCAGCGGGCCGCCACCATGCCGGAGATGAACGGTAGATCCGGCGGTCCGCCGGGGAGTGGACTCAGCGGGACTATAATTGAGGAGGACGACGACGGCGACGATGACTCCGAGGTGGAGAATCACGACCGCTTGGTTAGGAAGTCGAAGAGCCGCGGTGGTAGCAGTAGAGGCAGGCCGATGATTGACGACTACCACCACCATCAAGAGGCTCCTCCTCCGCCTCTGCCTCAATCCATGGCGGCGAATCAAAGGCCGATTCCACCGCCACGTCAGCATCAGCAGCAAGAGCACTTGGTGTATGATTACTTCTTCGCGAGTGAGAACATACCTGGAACCACCTTAGAAGACACTCCTCCTCCTCCGCAGGCCAAACCTGCTCCTCCTCAGCCAGCTTCACCGTCCACGGATGAAGATGATGAATTAGAGGATGAGGAGGAGGAGGAGGAGGATGAGCCGGTGGTTGAACGGAAACCTCCCGTGGTGGTTGAGGAAAGGCCGAAGAGAGTGGAGGAACCGAGTGTTGAGCTTGAAAAAGTTGCTAACTTTAGAGGGATGAAGAAACCAATCGGCGGAGAGAGGAGAGGAGGAGGGAGGTTTCCGGCGACGGCGACGAACTTGGGGAATGTATTCAATGAGCTTGATGATAATTTCTTGAAAGCTTCTGAAAGTGCTCATGAGGTTTCCAAGATGCTTGAAGCCACCAGGCTCCATTACCACTCTAACTTTGCTGATAACAGAGGTATAGTTAGTGATCTCTATCCTCCAGTAAGATTCTATCATTAGCTAAAGATGATGTGTTTTTGTTTTTGTAGGTCACATTGATCACTCAGCTAGAGTGATGCGTGTTATTACATGGAACAGATCGTTTAGAGGATTACCAAATGCTGATGTTGGGAAAGATGATTTTGATTCTGAAGAGAATGAAACTCATGCTACTGTTCTTGACAAGTTGCTAGCATGGGAGAAGAAGCTCTACGACGAAGTTAAGGTAAAAACATATCAAACATCTCTCCTTTTATTGCTTGTGTTTGTCTCTTGAGGAAAGATTCTTGCAGCTATGTTTAGTCCCTCTTTAGTAGTCTCTTAGCTTAGCAAAGATGATGCATGTGTTAAGGCCTGCTGGTTCGGTTAGTTTGGTTCTGGTTATTTGGTTTTCGGTTAGTTCGGTTAGCACAATATCATGCCGAATTGACCAAACAGAAAATAGTTTCGGTTCGGTTAATGAAAATTCTACCAAAACTAACCGAAGTTGTCGGTTTCGGTTTAGTTTTGGTTAAAGTTTTGATGTTAAATTAGGTTAATTCGGGATTGTATGGTTTAGTTAGAATTTTTAAAACATGGAAAACCGGTTAGTTCGATCGCCGAAACCGAACCTATAACCGGATTTTGTTTAATCTACCGAACTGAACCAAACAAATCGGTTCAAATCCCAGCCCTGTTGTGTACATTGGAAGTCTGACTTAGGAATAAACTTTTGTTGTATTTTTAGTCTGGTGAGCTCATGAAGATCGAGTACCAAAGAAAGGTCGCTCACTTAAACCGGGTAAAGAAGCGAGGTGGCCACTCAGATTCACTAGAGAGAGCCAAAGCAGCAGTTAGCCAGCTGCACACACGATACATAGTCGACATGCAGTCCATGGACTCCACAGTCTCAGAGATCAACCGTCTCCGAGACGAACAGCTCTACGTCAAGCTCCTCCACCTCGTCGAGGCGTAAGTTATAATCATATTCCTTTTATGTTCTTGTGATCTTTTAAACGATACGATTCTGAATTTTTTTTTAATTGTTACAGAATGGGTAAGATGTGGGAGATGATGCAAATGCATCACCAGAGACAAGCCGAGATCTCCAAAGTTTTGAGATCACTAGACATATCGCAGGCGGTTAAAGAAACAAACGATCACCACCACGAACGCACCATCCAGCTCCTGGCCGTGGTCCAAGAGTGGCACACACAGTTTTGCAGGATGATAGATAACCAAAAGATGTATATAAAATCACTCGGCGGGTGGCTGAAGCTGAACCTCATCCCTATAGAGAGCACGCTCAAGGAGAAAGTATCATCGCCGCCACGTGTCCCAAACCCCGCTATACAGAAGCTCTTACACGTTTGGTACGACCGTTTGGACAAGATCCCCGACGAGATGGCGAGGACGGCGATCATCAACTTCGCGGCGGTGGTGAGCACGATCATGCAGCAGCAAGAGGAGGAGATGAAGCTGAGGGATAGGTGCGAGGAGACGAGGAAGGAGCTGGGGAGGAAGATCAGGCAGTTTGAGGATTGGTACCATAAGTATATGCAGAAGAGAGGGCCTGAGGATATGAATGCGGACGGGTCTGAAGGGGATAACGAGCATAAGGATGAGGTTGTCGTGAGGCAGTTCAACGTGGAGCAGATTAAGAAGAGGTTGGAGGAAGAGGAAGAAGCTTACCAGAGACAAAGCCAACAAGTTAGAGAGAAGTCTATTGCTAGTCTTAGAACTCGTCTTCCCGAGCTGTTTCAGGCGATGTCTGAGGTTGCGTATTCGTGTTCTGGTATGTATAGAGCGGTTGTTGCGTATGTGACTCAGCGGCAAAGCCAAAGCGAACGGCATCAGAAACCACCAAGCCAGGGACAAACTTCTGTAAGGACCGATGTAAGAGCAGAGTGATGTCTTTGTTTTTTTCTTTGGTCTGAATTTTTTCAGTACACACATATATACACAGCTCATAGCATATAGTTATCATTGTTTTTTTTATTTTAAATATTGTGTTTTGGGGTTTTATAAGGTTTGTTACGTCTGAAATATATAGACTTGATTTTTAATGAATTGTTCTCGAGTAATAAGAGTCTTTGTATGTGCTGCAGTTGTAGTTTTGTACAGTGAAAAATCTTTGTAATCCTATAAGTACTTCTATGTAGGTTAGGACATATTATCGGAACCAAAAGAGCTGAGCCAAATTAAGGGATTTAATTTGATGTATAATATGTTATTTGAATAAAAATAAAAATTGAATAGAAGCTGAATGAATATTCAAAATATTATATATGTTTTAAAATATTAGTTATATTTAAATTTTAAATTATCAAGATATTCAAAACTATAATTATAGTCTTGAAGATTTTATGAGAAGTTGTTTATGGGACACTCCCAATGTCCTCCATTAAAAATGAACATTTTATGAGAAATTGAGTATTAACATATTTAAGTCAACCAAAAGTCTAATTGTATGTTTGAATTCACTTAATGTTCAAATAAATCAAAAATTTAGTAAAGAGCATTAATTATTCTAAAAGCAAATAACATTCTTCCATGATTTTGTAAAAACTCTCTACAAATGCAATCATAAAGAGAAAAATCAAAATCACAACAATAAGCTCCACAGCTAAATTATTCGACACACACTGACACTAACACAACATTCATCAGCACATTAAAAATAAACGATCACCTAAAAACTTTAAAGGAGTGGTTAGTGCAAGTAAACCCACCATCAACCATCAGATTATCACCACTCACGTACCGCGACTCATCACTCGCAAGAAACAAAACCGCGTTGGCCACGTCATCAACCGTCAACTCAACACCTTTCAGATTCGCGTTCGCAGCCGCGAAACTCCTGAAACCAGCGACCACGCCTTCATTCCTCTCGTCCTCAGGCAAATGAGCCAACGCGAGGTTAGTCGCAACCGCGTAAGGAGAAACGCAGTTCACGCGTATCCCATGCTGTCCCAGCTCCGCCGCAACGCTCCTAGTCAAACCTAGAACCGCGTGCTTGGAACCGACGTAAGCGTGCGGACCGACGCCTCCGACAACACCACCAACGCTGCATAAAGAGACTATGGAGCCTTTCTTGGCGGGGATCATCACACGCGCCGCGTGTTTCATCCCTAGGAAAGCTCCTTTCACGTTGACGTTGAAGACGGTTTCGAACTCGGTTAAACTGTTGTTGCGGATGTCGGGGCAGGGTGCTCCGCTTACTCCTGCGTTGTTGATGAGTATGTCGAGGGTCCCGAAACGTTTGACGGCGAAGTCAACAGCGTTGCTGATGTCGTCTTCTTGTGTGACGTCACCGTGGATGAAACAAGCTGACTCATCATCCTCCGAGTTGGCTAACAGAGTTTTGAGTACTTTGTCTCCGAGATCGTCTTGGACGTCGAAGATGCAGACTTTGGCACCGTGCTTGTGGAAGAGACGAGCGATGCTTTCGCCTATCCCTGTGGCTCCTCCGGTTATCAATGCCACTTTGCCCAAAAGCCTGATTCAATGTAATAAATGAAACTTAGAAAAAATACAATAATTGTGTTAAAAGAACACACAATAATAATAATAATATTTACTTTTTTTTTGGTTAACGATAATAATATTTACTTTTAAAAAATAATTCATATAAAGACCAAAGTGTTTCAAAAAAAAAAAAAAGACCAAAGAGATCGAAACAAATAGAGATCAAAAGATTCGGCATGAGACAGAAGACATCCGAATCAGACAAAAACACAACTGAACAGATCTCAAATCTATTGTTCATCCGACCAAAAGACACTAGTGTAATGAAAATACATTCGATTGTGTTACTGGAAAATTGACTACACGGCATATAAAATTCAGAATTCAAATAAATAAATAAATGAAGATCGAAAGAGAGCAAATGATCAAAGAGCATTCAGAGAATATAAGAAGCAGATATGAGAAAGAAAGCGAAAAGGTGATACCTTTGAGAAGGGAGGGAAGAATGTTGAATGTTTTCAGTTGACATGATGATGATAGATAGATTCTGATCTTCTCTCTTCTTCTCCTTAATATGCGCCGCTTTGAAACCCTTCTCAAATGCTTCTCTACTCTCTCTATCTCTCTCTGTGGCTTTGATTAGATAAGCTTTGTTTGACACGTTTTTGTACAAATCCGAGTCTTAATCACACCTACACAAGTCAAAGACCAAAAGAAGAATCTAAATATATTTCATTGACTACAGAAAGAAAGAAAGCCCATTTGTTGGCCCACGAGTTGAATCTGTGACGACAAATGGAGAGAGAGATGAGAGAGAGCACTCTGAGTTCTTCTTCTTGATGACTTTCTTATTCGGAGTTGCGTTTATTCTCAGCAACTCTGCCTTTATTAAACAAAAGATAAAGGCAAGAGTCAAGCAAAAGACCATGTGCAGAAACCACCGTACGGACCCACCCCGCTTTGCTATGTGGCCCATTAGATAAAAACGTATTTTAGATATTTTTTACAAGTTGACTCATCGCGAATCAAATTACTAAATTATTTGTATTTGGGGCATATAATAACTTTTAGTTTATACACGGCTGGTCTTGAATTTTAACATTTTAAAAACTTGTTTAAAATTTATCGTCATTGAATTTAACATTTCATATACTACAATGAAATTCACTATTATTAAATATTTTAGGGAAAATCGCATAAAAAACCTTGAAAGTGTCACTTACTAGCACTTCAAACTTTGAAGTTTTTTCACTAACACTTTTAACCTTTAAAGTGACATTTTTATCATAAAAAACCTCCAAAGAAGAAAAATGACCTGCTAAACAGGTTAAAAACAGTTTTTTTTTCAAAAAATAATTATTTAATTAATAAATAAGCAAAAAAATAATAAAATCGAAAAATTTAACAAAAAATTCATAAATTAAAAAAGTGAGAAAAATAAATAAAGATTTAGAAAATTAAATAAAAAATAACTAAAAATTAAAAAAATAAATAAGATCAAATTAAAATACAGAAAAAATAATAATAAATTTCAAAAAAATGAAAATTCAAAAAAAACAAAATTCATTTTCAAATATAATGTCGGAAATTATCATTGGAGATATGTGTTGATAAAAAAAAAAGACTAAGATAACACCAAACCAAGTTTTTGTTCTCAAACTAGTATTCAAGGCTCAAAGTCACAAAAATAAGTTTCATTAAAGAGGTAAATATACACTTATACCCCTTGGGTTAATTAATCCAAACTTTAGGGTTTAGAGTTAAGGGGTGAGGTTTTGGAATTAGGGTTTAAAATTTTATAAAATAAAAAATAAATACTAAAAAATTAAAAATAAAAATTTAAAAAACAGTTTCAAAAAATTTCACTTTTTTTTTAAATTTAAGATTTTTTTATTTTTCTCCATTTTAATTTGATCTTATTTATTTTTTGAATTTTTTGTTATTTTTTATTTGATTTTTAAATATTTATTTATTTTTCTCATTTTTTAATTTGTGAGTTTTTTGTTAAATTTTTCGATTTTTATTAATTTTTTGTTTATTTTATTAATTAAATAATTATTTTTTGAAAAAAACTGTTTTTAACTTGTTCAACCGGTCATTTTTCTTGTTTGGAGTTTTTTTATGATAAAAATGTCACTTTGAAGGTTAAAAGTGCTAGCGAAAAAACTTCAAGGTTTAAAGTGCTAGTAAGTGACACTTTCAAGGTTTTTTATGCGATTTTCCCAAATATTTTAAGTTGTGGATTTTAATTTTTAAGTGATTTTAGAATGGTTGGATGAAATTTCTTTGTTAAAAGCAAATATTTTTTTTTATCTTGTATGGTTTTAGACGAAAATTTTGAATGGTCTAACAAAAATTAGATTAAATTTTCTAATTTATATAAAATTATTTAAAATTATATTAAAAATTAAATCTCTTTAAAGACACCCCCTAAACATTCACTTTAGTTCCTTTTTTGGAAAAAAACATTCACTTTCACTTAAGTTTCTAAAATCTGAGGTTTGAAATAATCATTAATATATTACTATTTTATTTATTTGTTCATATTTAAAACTTTACAGCGTAATTTAAATCATTGACATAATTAATATTATTTAAGTATTTAAATAAATTATGTGTAAATATTAATTTTATAGAAAAAATCAATAATTTTTGAGGCTGGTTTTAGTTATATCTCGGCATATATAGTATCAAGATTTTATAGTTTTGTGTGGTTTAGAAATGATGTTTTAAGCCTTATCTCAAGGTTAAATAGAGCAGCTAGCTTTTTCTTTCTTTGTTTGGATGTGATTTTAAAAGTTTTTGGCCTACTTTGAACACCTGAAACAAAACACTATTTTATTCTTTTGGAATTCTTACTTTCTAGTAGAATTATTAAAAAATAAGGAAAGAAATATTAACGAATAAGAATGCAGTATACCTTTGTAATTAGATCATTTCTGGAAAGTACTCAAATGAATTAAACTAGAAGTAATCTACCAATAAACTAAGAGAAGGAAATATAAATAATCTTAATCAAATAACAAACAAAAGAAAACTGAAAATTAGAACTCAAAGTAGAAAGGCTCCACAAATAACAACCACCATATAAAGACTACAATCTATGAACATTCCACGTAGAGCTTGGTACAAAACAACTCCTCTTTCTAGAAGCTTCTCTGCATCAGACCAATTTTCACCATTACTACCATCTTTACTCTTAACTTCTTCTTCCGTTTCATGACTCAGTCCTCCTCCAGAAGTTTCCATGGTGAGATGAGACATTACTATAGCACAATCTGTAAGTAGAAGTAACCAAAGAGGTCTCAAAGCTAAGATAGTGCCTGATCTTAAGATGTTCAATCGCGGGAGTAAAATCACAAATACAGCTATTGTGAGGGAGCTTAAACTCCGACTTCTTTCTGAGCTTATGATGCTAGCATTGAGTTTCTTGGAGCTGAAGAAACTCCTAGGTTGTTGAATTTGAGTCTTTACCGATCTTGTTTCTTCTGGTTTTGTTGGTTCTCTTTTAATTGGTCTTTGATGAGTGGTCGAGAGTTTTGGTTCTTCTCGTGGCTTTACTTCCTCTGTACTCATCACGAGATAAATTAGGGACAATAACCATTAATTAGTTCAGCTATTCTGTCAGTACAATCATTTTATGATGTTTATACTTCTAAGCACTAAATATAAAATACTTTCCATCAAATATTTCTATATTTTTTTCACAAATGTACTATATATGAATCTGACATGTAAAGAGATGAAACCATTTATTCGTATCCCATTAGTACTAAGTTTTAATTACATAAGTTATAAACATGTTACATTCTAAGATAAATCATTCAACATGAATTGGGTATTATTAATCCAATAGTAGGATTCAATTCGAGTTTGTTTGGATTTTTCCATCTAAAACAAGATGATATCTAAATTACAATCTATAAACAAACACATTCATAGCTCATTGTGTTTAAATTTCTGTGAACCCTAAAAAATGCAATGTGTAAATTCAAATTAATTTTTTTTTATGTTTGGTTTTGAGCTTAAAAATAACAAATTGAAACAAGAACATTATAATTTCACTTGGTGAAAGAAGAAAATATTATCATAACATGTAAACGTAACACACAAAAAGAGGCATCATACATGAATAAATCAAGATAGCAAATGTAGTTACAGTTTGTGTACCTTTGAATTGATACTTAAGAGACGGGCTTTCTTGAATCTGACGATGCTCAGATTGAGTTTGTGGCATGAAAGATTCGCTGTATGTACGTTGGTGAGAAGTTGACGATGAGGAAGAAAACGATGGCGACGAAGGATCAACATTATGTAACTGGCCTGTGATTAGAGCTAGACGATCCGATCCTCTTTCCATGATTCTTCTTCTCCTTTCTTCTCTATCCATCACCATACTGTCAAAGAATAAATGAAAAAGAAAGAATGTAAAAACAGATGATCAAATAAAAGAAGGTGCCAAAATTTAGAGCAAGAAACTTGTGTTATATGTTTAGCTTTTGAAACTCTCCAAATTTCAAAAGTTCTTAAAGTAGAAAGGAAGCTAAAGAATAGTTCTCTTAAGTCTAAACTTAGAATGTATAAATATAAACTCTTCCCTATCTTAAAATAATAATAAATCTGTAACTTAAAAAAAGAAAGAAAAAATGATAGGAGATAAAAAAGGAGAACACGACCACAGTGGATAAATTGACCATAAATTGACCACGCTAGGTCTCAGGCTCTCAGCGGATGAACTCACTCGCAGGATTGGTAAACTGGTTCGGGACCGCATATCCTCGCTACGCTACGTATGGCCTAACCCGCTTGTTGGGCTCTTAAGAAGATGGTTTGAACTTAATTAAGAGCAAACCTTTTACAATGCATTTTTTCATTCTTTGTCCTAGTTAGCCTAGCATAGCTTCACATAATTCTTGTAAATGTGCCTTACACTGCTCAATAAATTGGATATTCAATCAAAAAAAAAAAAATCATCAAGGATTACATTTTGTAGGCCTTTAAGAGTACATCAAAGGTTGCCAAAAAAAATTTTTTGGACACGCTAATATTCTTGGATGAAACCAAATAATTTTTTTATCGTAGTGATGAGTATAATCGAAGTTGTTATTTATAGGAGAAGATTCCTTCTGTAATCATGGAGGAGAGATAAAACATGAAGCCATAGCTCTGGAACGTTTCAGATATGGAGAGGAAGCGCAAACGTCTCATCGTTGCCGTCGCACGAAGAAGAGAAATGAACTTCGTGTCTTCGCTTCAGCTGTATTAGGGTTAGAGGCAAAATACACTTTATCGGACCGGATACACTGTCCTAATTCTCGGTCCAAACCACGCTAACGAAGCCCATGATATGATCAAAACACAGACGCTACAGCTTCAGAAGAGAAGACGAAGAGAAATGAGGAAGAGAAGGAGAGATTCGCGACTTGCCTCCATAGATCTAGGTTTAGGTAGACGACTAAGCCTCAATCGAACTCAAAACCAATTCCAAGCCCATAGGCGAAAACATAACAAAGCCCATACAAAACCCAAACTGAGAACGAAATGTTGTGATTGACCAATTATTTATAGTGACGTGGCATTATAAATTTTGAGAAAATGCTACTTTTAGTATTGTGATAATGAGTTTTTCGATCAATATGTCCAAAAAGCAAAAACAAATAGTATAATAGTAGACAACAATTAAACGAAATTGTATCTCTCAAATGTATCCTTCCATTGTTAATATAAACTAGGTCGTTTTCCGCGCTACGCGCGGATAATTGCTTCTTAAATCTTACTATTAATTTTGTTGTGTAAATATAAATGATTATAGAATTTTCATGTGTATATGAATTATATAGTGTGTAGGATATAGTATAAGATGGGATAAGTGCTATGTTTTTGTTGTTTATATGTTGCATATAATTTTTAGCATTTTTATGTAATAAATATATATTTATTAATTTTCTAAAATACCAAGACTGAGTTTTGAATACATATATAGTCCGGATGATGTTGAGTTGTTATTAGTTCGGTTTCTTAGATTATTATCTTCTGAGTTGTAGATGGGAGATTTAGTTCTAACTCATGTATTCAACATGACTCTTATCCTTTTTTTGAAGTCATTGGTGATTTTTGTTGTCTTGTCAAAGTAAAACTTGTGGTTGATGATGAGGTAGATTTTTTTTTTTTTTTTGTAAATCAGGGTTATTAATAGTAAATTAGACCTTTAATTTTGTATTTTATTTTATCTTTATATATTCTGGGATAATGTTTGTCACCAGAACAACATAATATTTTCGATTACTTATGCTTTGCAGCTCTATGAACATGGATGTTTGGTTGTCCCATAGTGTAAGCTTCACCATTGTCGATCTATTATATAGTTTTATATGATTTGGCAAGTACCATTTTAGGCGCTCTTTGTTATTTTAGCCTATTGAATTGTTAGGATAACATTATTAGAACGTGTTTGAAGAATAGTCGGAAGCAAACAATTTGGCTATTTTTTGTCGATAACAGAGAAACTTTAAAATTTTGGAATTTTTCAAATGATCATTGAGAATTCGGAATTTATATCAATTTGTGAAAATTAACTTTTGCTTTGTAAAAATTTAGATACAGTTATTGTAACTACTATGATTGAATTTGATAATAGATTTAATATTCACTTTATCATAATCGATTTTTTGTAATATTAGATCAGTCAATTTGTTGTCAAAAAAAAAAAAAAGATCAGTCAACTAAAGAGGTAAAAGTTAAATGCTGAAATCATATGAGACAGCCGAAAGAAAAAGCTTGAATACATTATCTATTTTGTTTAAAATGAAAGTAAATTGTAAAATCTATATTATTAAAGTTGAAGTACACATTGAGATTGTTTGGCAATATGGATACTAGTTAAAAATATAGTACTGTTTGGAAATATGGATAGCAATAAATTAGGAAAAAACTAATGGGCTTATGCTATTAAAAAAATTGGAAATCCATCATTAAAAAATAATGGGTCTATGTTAATTGATATATATATTCAAATCAAAATAATAATTTAAAATTTATTTATATCAAAAATTCATTCAAAAAAAAATATATATATTCAAAATTTGATTTTTACTAATATATTTTCCAATAACTATTATAAAAATGTTTTCAATATATATAAGAAAAATATAATACAAAGCCCAATTTCAAACACCAACTTAAATTATGGTTTTTTACATTTTACATTAAATTTTAAAATATAATATATGTGATCATTTATATGATTGTACGTATAAAATATTATTAATTATAAGAAAATTTATTTGATGGTACGTATAAATACAATTAATTATATGATAACATATATTTTGTAACCTATGATGACACATATAGGATATATATATAATAGTGATTAAGGGTGGGCGTTCAGGTTCGTTTTCGGGTCTTTTTGGGATTTCGTGTTCAGTTCAGATCTTTGAGGATTTGGTTCGGATTTGGATAACCAATTTAAATAGGTTTGGTTTAAATATTTGGATAGAGAATTAATAATTATTTAAGTATTTTTGGAGTTTTAAGTATATTTTAACTATTTAAGATATTTACGTTTGATTATTTATATATATTTTCAAGCATTTAAGCAAACTTAAAAGTATCATATATATTCTAGATGTTTTTATATATATAAAATCTAAAAATAATTAATATATATAAGTATATAAATCTATTTTGGATACCTAAAATACTTCGGTTCGGATCAAATTAGATTTCAGCTCTTCAAATACCAAAATTTTGAATAATTAGGATATTTAATCAATTCCGGTTCGGATTTAGTACTACTTATTCGGATTGGGATCAGTTCAATTTTTCGAATTCGAGTTTTTTTGCCCAACCCTAAATAGTGACATAAAAATCAAATAGCATCATATTTTTTTAAGAAATTACACCCGCACGGGCGTGCGGATCAAAATCTAGTTAGGCTTATGCTTGTAGCCGATGTATTTATATACGGAACTGAATCCATAAACTTCAGTTCATTTAATTTGTATTTATTTTCATCTTCTTTGAGCTTGAATCCTCTTCTTCAAAGAAGAAAATTAACCTTCCCAAAACATTTATAAATATATATGAATTATTTACAGAAGTTTATAAATTCAATTTCACTTCTTAAATAATAAATCCTGAAAAATAATCGTTAAATCCTAAATTCAAATGTTAAGATATCTTTAATGAGTTTTTTCTAATACTATCCAAATTGGTGTATTTCAAAAAAAAATTCTCAAACAGGATCTTTACTACTAAATTATTTTGCAAGTATAAAATAGTATAGTTTCTTTTTTTTTAAATAAGTTTTGTTGTTTTTAATACTATCTCAAAAAAAATATTCTATATTATATAGATTTAGTTTAATTTAATTTTCGTATAAATTTCAAATTTTGGAAATGAAATATAAAATTATGTAAAAATAATATTGTTACATAATAATGTTTACAAAATATTTTATTTTTATAAAATACAAAAACAATATGTAAAATAATATTGTTGCATTATGTATAATAATGTTATATAAATTAGAATATTTTAATATAAAAAAGAAACCCAAGATCTAGGTCTCATAATTAAAGTGAGATGCACTAAACGATTCGATGGAGTTAAATAATTGGGTGCCAAATTTCTGCCGCTAACTACGTCTCTCAAAGGTTGGATTAATCATATAACTCTTGACATGAACAGCTGTAGCTACATAGCACCATGCAATACTATTTGGGAAGTTACTATGGCTGAAGAGGTATGTGATATCAATTTAAACGAAGTGCTTCAACAGCTTACACTCAGCAGAGCATCCGGGATTATGATACAAAATATCAAGTATATGCAAATCACTACTAAAGCATTACATATTCTATTGAAAATTCTAGTCTAACAAATAAGCAAACTGTTTGAAAATACTTAACTAAAGCAACACTGAAAGATGAATTTTAAGTAAAAGCTCAAGCTGAAAAAGGGAAGGTATGAGTGGTGGTAACTCTATTTCACATGTTTAGAACACTTTGCTTTCTGTAACTCATCACTGTTACTGTTACTGGTACTTTTGTTTCCCTCTTCAGCAACGTATACACAGCTTTTGGAAGACGCACCCACATTACTTGCAGAAGGCAGCGCCACTTTAGATTTGGCGGCAAGTGGGAGTTCGGGTGGAGTTGTTAAAGGTGGCAAAACTACTGCAGAGACAATCTTCATAACAGTTATAGTCTGAGTCTTTCCTGAGAAGTTGTATTCTGACACTTTGACCCTGAACTTGTGTGTTTGACCAATGATATAAATTAAAGCTTTGGGAGGGCAGGCATCTCATGGCCAGCACCAAGATCTGGATTGGCGTGACATTAATGGAAAAATAAAGTGAATTAACATGACTTGAGAGTTCTATAACTTGCTGTCAATTTACCTCAATGTAGTTGTCAACTATTTCCGAGCAATGCTTTCCAGTCAACTCATGGCCTGCATTATCAAGTAGCACGAAAACAGCCTGGTCATTTTGTCGTAGATAAGAGATCTTAGCAAGGTACTTGTGATAAAGAGGGAACTAAAGTCAAATTCTAGTCAAGGCATAAATGGTTTTAGAGGTTAGAGTTCATACATTGCAACCCCGGATACGTTAATGTTGCCAAACTTTGGGCACAACAACGAAGAAGGTCCTCTGGTGGCCTTAGTTTTACAGTCGCTGAAGGAAATATAATACCAAGAAGTCGCTGGCTTGCTGCACATCATCAATTGTGGATACGCATTTGAAAGACCTTCCTGCAATGGGATAAATGCAAGTGATTTACATAAATATGCCTCTGTTTCCGAGTAAGTTATCTAGAGCTGCAATTTTACCTTGGCCAAATCTTTTTGATGTAAGCATAGATTTGTCCAGCTGTCACTATCTCAGCCTTAGTAACCTCCTCTGCATTCACCAACTTTTCAATCTCTGGGTTAGAACCCAACCTGAGACAATTTACAAATATAAGATTGGTCAGAATCACATAAGAGAGGCTGAATTAGAATATTACTTGGAGTTGGCAATTATAAGCCTTTTGGCTCTACAAACACTAACCAGTTGAAGTAATCAATGGTGGGTTGGACATCGTAGTCCATAAAAACATGTGGGATGACACTGAACTGACGGCAAGGTTCCCTGTTTTTTTAAACACGTCAGGAAAGCTGATTGACCAAACGGCACGGCAACATAACGTTAAGTGGAAATCAACACATATATTTTTTGAAAAGCAATGAAAATCTAACAATAGACATCAAGCTGAACTTGATGCCATATGAAGAGCACACTATTTAGCTTTAGTTTGTTTATTCAAGTTAGAGTTCATGAGGCCAAACAAAAAATCCAAAATATGATGCTTCAAGTATCACAGTAGCATCCGGTGACAAACCATTCCGGAAACATCCGGCGAACCCCTAGCTAGTGTTTACTAATCAATAATCACAGATAAATGAACATAGTCAGGGCTAAATGTTAAGTGTTAGTTCTCAAGACATATGCATAGACTATCTTTTAGAGAATTCTATTTTATGGACAGACACTATCATGCTTACATTTCCACATTGACTAAATATATTTACACATTTAGACATAATATCATGATTAAAGCTAAATTGTTAGGTTGAAGGGAGGGAGAAATGATTACCTCCAAGGCGTTTTGGGTCCAAGGCGGAACTGTTGGCACTGGCGGTGTATTTCATGATAGGTAATGATGGGTTAATTTTCAATGTTTGTATGGGAGATTGAAAACAGACGGGTTCGTGATTTTAATAAGTAAAAGCAACATACTCTTATGTGAGATTGAAGCAGATAAACAACAGTTGATGTAAATTAAAAACAAAGCAGAAAATTAACAACAGTTTAGACATATTACCGTAGAGGTCACCCCTAAGTCCACGCATTTAGCTTGGAAGTCTTCATGTGAATAGAGAGAGTAGGATATCGTCAATGACGGTGAGAACAGAGGTGTGGGAGAATATCTCTTCAATTTTGGATGGATTTAGGTTCAGACGATGTGATTTATATAGGAAAAGAATCAATGGGAAGTGGAACGAAGTGAGTAAAGAACATCATTGATCGACGAAATAAGGGTTGCAGTAACGGCGAGACGGAATTTAGCATTGGTTGAAATGAAGCGGAAGAGACGGAGTTTGACGACTGAACATAGGTTTAGGCATTTTATGTTTAATTTGGGTCATAATGCAATTTGAAAGCCCACACGAAGACCCGGTTTCACTTTTCTTCAGTCAAAAAAATCGATTGTGACATGGCAAAATCAAACTTTCTAATTGGCTAATTTTTTAATCTGATGTGGACATGCTCTCTATTCAGTATATCTTCCTTTTAGTATATGTTAGATTCTTCAGATGAAAAAAAAAAAAACAAAACGAGATGCTTAAAATTTCTTTCAGTTATTTTTATTTTTGATGTTGGAACAAAAAGTCGAATCGAATAATGGACAGACGCAATGTAATGTATTATGAACCTCTGTGTGAAACCAATAATAAGAAACTGACACATGTCCCAAAGAATAAAAAAAATAATAATAATATCGATCAATACTTTTTTTTATTCCTTCTCTACTTATTAACCTCTTCGTCTCTCTCGTCATCCCTCCCGCGATTCGTTTTTGTTTTCCTCCTCCTCCGGTAAGTCCTTCGCCGCTCACTTTCGTCGAATCTATTTCCAATTTCTCGGAAATGGTCTTAGGTCTAGCTTCTCCGATTCTAGGGTTTTTGAAATCACGACTTGTTCGATCGATTTCACGCTCCTCGATAGATTCGATCGGGTTCCTAATTCGAAAATGTGGTCGAAGCTTCCTTTCATCTAGGGTTTTTGATTTCAATACACGCAAAGAACTAACCTTTTTTTTTTTGTATAGATTGAGCTTTAGAGGTTAACAGATTCACTCTTGTTGTAGATCTATAAAAAAGAAAAAGTTTAGCTTTTTATTTTTGTTTGGTTTTGTTTTGTAGGGTGTTCTTTAAGTGATTGTTGATACTCTCTCAAATGGGAGACTCAGAAAGCGCGCAGCCTCCTTCTAAAAAGAGAGGTGCTTTGAAGCAGCTCTCTCGTGAGAATCCAGATGGTGATGAGGATGTTGATACTGCTGACTTTGAGAGTGGGACTTTCAAGAAGGCCAGTGATGAGGTTTTGGCTAGTAGGAGAATCGTTAGAATCAAGCGCAAAGAGCCTTCTGCTGCGCCTCCTGCAGCAACGACCAATCCCTTTGCTGGAATTCAACTGCTCCCTACTACTACTGCACCTGCTTCAGCCACTGTGGCTGAGTCTAAGTTGACTCCAGCTGAAGCTGTAGTTGAGGACAATCAAAAGGAAACTGATGACGATGAGGACGGTGATGAGGTTGAGAGCAAGAAGGTTGATGATGTTAAAGAATCTGCTGAGGAAGAGACTAAAGATGAGAATCAGTGTGGAAAGACATCTGATGACCAAACTACTCATGAGGATGTAGACAAGACGGTCCAAGGAACAGACCAAACTGAGGATCTTGTTCAGAAGGAATCAGGTGGTGATAAAGAAGGTGATGAAGCAGACAAGAACGGTGATAATACTGGCTCTTTGAGTTCGTTCCAACAGCATTCAAGCATCAAAAACGCATTCACCGGGCTCGCCACTACAGACTCTTCCGGTCCTAAGTTCTCATTTGGTGATGCTTCTGGATCTCCCTTTGGTTTCGGCCTTCCAAGCAGCAACAGCCCTTCTCTCTTCGGTGCATCCCTTACCAAGAAGAGTGAAGGTAGTAGTGGGTTTCCTCCAAAGCAAGAAGTTTCAGTAGAAACAGGAGAAGAGAACGAGGAAGCTGCCTTCTCAGCTGATTCGATCATGTTCGAGTATCTAGACGGAGGATGGAGAGAGCGTGGTAAAGGAGAAGTCAAGGTAAACGTCTCAAGCAACGGTGGTAAAGCAAGGCTGGTCATGAGAGCTAAAGGGAACTACAGGTTGATCTTAAACGCGAGTCTCTACCCTGAAATGAAACTTGCGAGCATGGACAAGAAAGGAATCACATTCGCCTGTGTGAATAGTGAAGGCAGAGATGGTCTCTCTACATTTGCACTCAAGTTCAAAGACCCAACGATCGTGGAAGAGTTTCGTGTAGCTGTTGACAAACATAAGGGCAGTAAACCAGTTGAAACAGCTCCGGCTTTGAAGACACCTGAGAACTCTCCTACAGCTACAGATGCTTGAAGAAAGGTAAAAGAAACATGTAGAAGCACGTTCGAGTTAGGTGAATTTTGAGGCAGAGAAAGTTAGAGATTTGAAGAAGTTTGTTGTGTTGTTGTTTCTTTTCTACAGTTGTTGAGACTTTGTGGGTTACCTTGAGACTTATATTTGCTTCTTAATCTCTTTATATGAACCGTTTGTATGCCTCCTTATATCTGTGTTTGATCCTGTTTTGTAAGGTCGTTCTTGAGAGTAGGAGAGATAGGTTTTACAACTTGACCGGACTAGACCGAAACAGACCAGCCACCTACACTGCTAAAATCAGTGCGAGATAATATAGGCCTTAAACATTCACATGTCACTTACTATTAGTGGGCCTAGGCCCAAGCTTTCTGGAATGTGACCTTCAAATTCTCTTACTCGTAACTTGTAAGCCCAATGTTGGTAATTAATAATTTTGTCATCCCTTAAGAGAAATGATAGTATACATTGTTGGAAAACAAATATTTGCCTAAGGACATATACGTATACATAAATTTAATTACGAAAGAGATTAAGTTTTGTTGTTGAATAATATTTAATAGTTCAACAAAAGATAATAATATACAAAAAATGTTTGTAAAGTTCATAAATCTGAATCCAAATCTATTTAGGTTAATATTTATATTGATTGACATTTATAAAAACAAATTTAGTTAGATTTTGATACAGTTTTTTTTTGCTTAACTGTTAATATCATATAAACGAAAACGTTTACAAAAGTATTTCATAAACTAAACTTTGCGAGCATGGCAAAAATAGAGAAAAACATCTCACGATTATTTGATAGTAATTTTCTTTTTTTTAAAAAAAAATTTGACATGTATTAAAATATCTCATGATTAATAAAAGATAATAAGATGACAGAAAAAAAATATTTTTTTAAAAATTAAATATTTAATAATATTTTCTCTATCTTTTCCTTTTTAAAAATATCTGTCAAAAATTATTTAATACTAATTTTCCTTTTCTAAATTTCTAAAGAAAATATAATTGTAAAAATTATTTGATACTAATTCTCCTTTTCTAAAATCTTAAACATAAGAAAATTGTAAGAGAATGTTTAATAGTAGTTTTCCTTTCAAATCCTAATAAAAAAGATTTGTAGAATAATTATTTCAAATTTCTCTATGAATAATCAACTTTCCTATTTTAATAGTTAATTTTTTTTAATCATAAACCAACAGGAGCTACAGTTATTCACATCTATATATGTGATTAAGCACTCTCATATTTTGTCACTTCTCATACTTTGACACCAAACATAATAACTAGAGATACAAGAAAAATACTAAATGAGTTTTTCTGCATGTTCTTTTACATCTTCGCATGTTCTACTCTTTTTTGGGAGGTGTCACATCTTGAGGAAATAACTAGATATCCTGATTTTCACATTAAACTGATGTTGATCTCTTAAAGAAAAAATATATAATTGTCATACTACCGTACATTAGTTATTGCCAGTTATACTGATATGTTTGTACATGTTGTGCGAAAGTTAATAGGGGAAGTTAATATGACTATTATGCTTATGTGTGTTTGTTCTTGTCGAAATATAAAATTGGTTATTTTGTTGTAGGTTATGCTACTAAGAAATTTAAACAAAAGAGAATGACTTTGCAATGAAATGTTGTAGGTCCTGCTACTAAGAAAATTAAATAAAAGAGAAGGACTTTGCAATGGACAATGTTACTAATAACTCAACCTAAGCAACATGACTATGAAGAAGAAATCCTAACCGGAAGTTATCTGAAAAAATAAAGATTTTTTTTCCTAGAAGAAGTCTTATACCCAACAGATGCAGATGTAAAATGGTTTTTCAAACTGAAATGACGTCAATTTCCTATAAGAGTTTGTTATGCAATGATTATCAACAAGAATTAATATCAAAGCTTAAAAGGGTGGTCTATATTTATCAAGTTCAGTCTTAATTACAATTATACATCACATATCACATAGTCACTACTCACTACAACTTCAGAGCTTCAAATTTTTAAAACATAACGACAATTCTGTACTACAAAATATCTATAAAAAAGTTTCAATAATATATTATATATAAAAAAGAGGTTAAAGTCACACCATGGATGTTAAAGTAAGCAAATTTTATGTTTATCTAGCAATATATTTGATATTTAACTGACTATCAATAATACATATTGACTGGTGTTGTGTAATTTTAACATTTTAAATTATGTTATTTTGAAAAATAATTAAAAGTGAAGTATTTATTGAAAATAAAAATATTAATACGCTATTTAAAACACCATGATAACTGAAATAGAAATATGAATCAAAATTTATGTAAGAAACAAATTATTATTACTAAAATAAGACCAATACATAATGAAAAAATCCAAGGACTAATTTTAAAATATATTTTCATTCTTTTTATTTTTATGTGTCCGTGTAACTAAAACATTAAATAAAACTTGTGCAACGCACGGGTCCATATCTAGTAAAATATAAAATAGAGAATTGTTATTTTTTTTCTATAAACAGTAGGAAAAATAATTTTTCTTTCAAAAGAAGAAATAAAGGTGGATTAGAAAACTTTTACCACCAAATACTATTATAGAAGTGATAATAGCAAAGAGTTAAAAATGCTCTAAACAAAGAATAGTGAGAAAAGACAAGGGGTAGTGAGAACTTTTAGAAGTTATTTGGTATTCGGGGCTGGTCTCCCAGTGTGAGAAAAGCAGTTGATCTAAACTCTATCTTGTCGCGGACAGTTATAAGGAAAACGATAAGTCATAGTGATAAAAAAACCAGAGCGTTGCAGTGAGAGATCAAAGTAAGGCATTTAAACATTACTGATAATAAAAAGTTATAAACTAAGTTGCCACTGTACGTAAAAACACCAAAGAGCCCTTCATCGTTTTCTATCACTTGTCAGTGAAGGCGATCTTCAGATTCGGGGAGGTCTTCAAATATTCTCGTCGAAGCTTGTCCTCGTACCTGGAATATATCAAAACCCCTTATCAGACTCTTGATAACAAAAACTAAAAATGCATGTACTTAAATCACATACCAAAGCTTTTGTTCAAAGTTGTACCTAATTAACAAAAACAATAGTGTTAATACTTTGTTATGACATCAACACAAAAGCAATGCGTTAGCGAAACAAATCTACATAGGGAACATTAATTTACTTGTGTCGGAAAGGGTACGTAGCAGCTATTTCAGCCTCGTAGAAAATAAGCTTACATCTTCTTTTCCGGTGTCGTAGCGCCTGCAGGATAAGAAGATTTAATCAGCATATCTTACTTTCAGATATTCTTCATCATAAGTATACACTATTTTTCATCATCACCTTCTGTGCTTCATTAGCAGAAGCAAACTCAACAAACCCACAGTTCACATGCTCACCACAGTGGTCTACGATAAGTCGAACACGAACAACTTGTACAACATCTTTGAAGATTTTGGAACTGTAAAAATGAAAGTTGTAATATCAGTCATCAAAAACTTGCTACAAGAACGAAATAGGTAATTAAAGGTGCTACTTACATATTTGAAATCTGCAATTTGTTATTGTGGTGAGAAAGATTGGCAACAAAGAGTGTCTTTCTTCGAACGGCATTTTCCTGTATTTAGCAACCAATAAGTATCTTTAGACTTTGTGACAACAGTTGTGTTATTAAATGCCTACGAGCAGGACATAATTTGAAAGATAACAAGAACAGGTACCTCAGCAAAATCGGGAGTTTCGTCAGCTCCTATCAAAAGGCTTTCTTGTCGAAGGTAGTCTTCGTACCTAGAATATATAAAAAAATGTATCATCTATCAATGTATAGAAACAACTATAACCAAAGTGCTCATAACAAAAATTTAGTTAAATTCCTTACCAAACCTTGTGATCAATGCAATACCTAATCAACAATAATAATAGCGTTAGTCTTCTGTATCAAAAACTCAAGCAACAAGTTGGAATCAGGTTTGCATAAACATACTTGAATCGGCCTTGAGCCTTCTTAGGAACATCAAGAAAAATCTTGCGACGGTGAAAATGTTCACCGTTTTTCTTTTCCAGCGCCTAAGTAAAAGAAGAATTTTTATCAGCAATCAAACTTTCAAAAGACTACTAAAATACACTTTTAATCATTAAAATAAAATCCTCACCTTCTTTGCTTCATCAGCAGAAGCAAACTCAACAAAGCCAGTGCCCACATGATTGCCCATGAGGTTGCAAATAAGTCGAACATGAACAACTTGTCCAACATCTTTGAAGAAATCGATGCTGTCAGGAAAAAATATTAGTCATGAAAGACTTGCTCCGAAATTAAAAAGTGCTACTTACATATGTGATATTTCAGTTTTTTCGCGAGGGAGATTGGCAACATAGAGCGTCTTACTTCTTGAGGTGGCAACTGCCTGATTTTTTAACAGCCTAGTGTGTTAGCACGACTCAAAAGGAAAGAAAAGCACTTCAAAAACAAGACTCATCCACAGAATAAGTCATCTTTAGACTTTGTGGGCATTTCTTTTAAGCCTGAAATATTTGAAGATCATAAGAAAAGCTACCTCAACAAAATCGGGAGTTTGATCAAGTCCTTTCATCAACATAATCTTATGATCGTCCATATATGCACCATTCACCATTTTCAGCGCCTACAGTTAAAAAAAGATTTATCAGCTAAGTTTTAATACTTTTTTCATCATTAAAACAAAACTAGTCTCACCTCCTGTGCTTCATAAGGAGAAGCAAACACAATAAAGCCATAGCCCACATGCTTACACTCGCGGTTAACAATAAGTCGAACACTGACAACGTCTCCAACATTTCTGAAGAACTTGATGCTGTCAATGTAGAGGATTAAAAAATATCAGTCATGAAAAACTTAAGCCGCTAACGAACATGGAAATTTAAGATGCTAGCAACTTACATATGTGATATTTTAGTTGTTTGTGGAGAGAGGTTGGCAACAAGGAGTACGTTCTGAAATTAACAACCAACTGTGTTAGCAACAAACTCATCCCCGGCAACAGTTGTGTTACTAAACGCTAAGCGTTTCTTCTGAAGCCTGACATATCATATTTTGAAGATGATAAGAATAGTTACCTCAGCAAAATCCGGAGGTGTCGTCTTATCTTCTTCTATCATAAAACTTTCACTTTGAAGCAAGTCTTCATTGAACCTGGAATATCAAAAATAAACCCGTGTGAACTCTCCATGTGTAACAAAAACGTATGTGCTCTTTAAAACAAGTGGTTAAACCCTTACCAAACCTTGTGATCTATGCAATGCCTAATTAACAATAAAAAAGAAAGAAAAGAAGATAGCGTTAATGGCATCTAAACTTAAGCAAATGGTTTTACAAAACAAAATCCTTAAAATTGTAATCAATTTACTTGGGTGGAAGGTTCTCTGCAAATTCATTATTCGCCACATCAAGAAAAATGCTGCTGTTGTGCAAATATTCACCGTTCTTTTGTTGCAGCGCCTACATGATAAAAGCTTTAATCAGCAATCGTACTTTCAAAAAATAAAAAAATAAAAAGGCTTGTACAATTTTCAAATGACTAGGTAAATAAATTCTACTCTCACCTTATTTGCTTCGTTAGAAGAAGCAAACTCAACAAAGCCACAGCCCGCATGCTCACCATACTGGTCTAGAATAAGTCGAACCCGAACAACTTCCCCAGCATCTTTGAAGAAATCGATGCTGTCGAAATGGAGGGCAAAATATATAAGTCATGAAAAACTAACTCAAAGAGGAAATTTTTGCTTACATATCTGATATGATAGTTTTCTGGTGTGAGAGATGGGAAATAAAGAGAGTCTTCTTTGGTACGACAGTTGCCTGAATTTAACAGCTATGTTTGTTAGCAACACATGTGTTATTAATCGCCTGACAAATTTTGAAGATAATAAAGAAGAGGCACCTCAGCAAAATCGGGAGTTTCATCAAGTCCTTCAACCGGAAGGCTTTCTTCGAACCTGAAATATTATATCAAAAACTTAAACCAATGTGCTATTATTCATAAACAAACTCAAAGAGGTAAATAGTTAAAAGTCCTTACCAAACCTTGTAATCTAGGCAATACCTAAAAGAAAAAACAAAGAAGGCGTTAATCTTCTGTAATGGTATCAAAACTCGAGCGATGGGATAAAAGAAATGTTACAGAAACAACAACAAAAAAAAAAAAAACAATTTACTTGGGTGGAAGGTACGTCGCTCCATTATTAGCCAGTTCAAGAAAAATTTTACAGTCGTGCAAAGATTCACCATTCTTATGTTGCAGCGCCTGCAGTATGAAAGAGATTATAAGCAATCGAATTCAAATGACTACCTATCATCAGTAGTATAAACTAAGCTCTCACCTTATTTGCATCATTCACAGAAGCAAAATCAACAAAGCCGTAGCCCACATGCTTGCCCGTGTGGTCTCCTATAAGTCGAACATAAGAAACTCCTCCAACATCTTTGAAGAAATCGATGCTGTCAGGATAAGATATCAGTCAGCAAAAACATTTACAGAGATAGAAAAAGGAAATTAAAGGTGCTACTAACATATCTATTGGTTTAGTTTGGGGAGAGAAACGGCCCACAAAGAGCGTTTTTTTTGGTATGGCAGGTTCCTGAAGTCAGCAGAAGAGTGTGTTAGCATGACTGCTAGGGAGAAAAAGACTTAGCAGATATTCATTCTAGAGAATAAGACGAGGTGGGTACAGTTGTGTAATGAAAAGACAAATGTGTCTCAAAAAAATTGAAGAAAATAACAAGAGGTACCTCAGGAGTTTCATCAAGTCCTTCCCCTGCGGCAAATTCTTCTATCAGAAGGCCTTCCCGTTGAAGGTAGTCTTCGTACCTGGAATATCAGAAAACCTTGTGAAATTTCAATGTATGCCACTGATAACAAATAGTTAAAACCCTTACCACACATTGTGATCTACGCAATACCTGATAAACAAGAAAAAAAATAGCGTTAAACTTGTGTAGTGGCATCAAACACCAGCAGTAAGTTACATAAACATAAATCAATTTACTTGGGTGGAGGGGATGTAGCTGCCACTTTAAGAAAAACCTTGTTACGGCTCCAATATTCACCGGTCTTCATTTTCAGCGCCTAGCATCATTTCATCATAAGTAGATGCTAAAAATACTTTTTAAATCATTACTATTAAACTCCTCTCACCTTCTTAGCTTCGTCAGAAGAAGCAAATTCAACAAAGCCTAAACCCAGACGATTTTCCACACGCCTGCCCACACGTTTGTCCACACGGCCGCCCTTGTGGTTAAGCATAAGTCGAACACCAACAACTTGTCCAACATCTTTGAAGAAATCGATGCTGGCAAAATGGAATGGAGGATATATATCAGTCTATGAAAAGTAAGTTTGATCAAAGTGGAAACTGAAGGGGTTCTACTTACACATCTGATATTTCAGTTTCGCTAGAGAGTTTGTCAAGAAAGAGCTTCTTATTAGGTGGTCCTGCAGCTTCCTGAATTTATTAGGATCAAAGCGTGTTAGCAGCAAGCAAGACTATAAGGAGAAAAGGACTTTTAACTTGCTTTTCAAGATATTAAAGAAGAGATACCTCAACAAAATCTGGATCTTCATCAAGTCCTTCAATTGTCTCCTGTTACAATGAATAAGAACAAGAGTAAGAACACAAACTTGTTATACTACGATATATTAAAAGTATCTAACAGAAATTATTATACCATGGCTGAGTTTAAAGCTGACTCATCAGACTTTGTCTCCAGCAACTCGACCTGGCTTTCACTCCTTGTCTCCTTGGCCTCGGA
Organism: Brassica napus; assembly: GCF_020379485.1. Classification (NCBI taxonomy): domain Eukaryota; kingdom Viridiplantae; phylum Streptophyta; class Magnoliopsida; order Brassicales; family Brassicaceae; genus Brassica; species Brassica napus. The sequence continues at coordinate 1,301,765 of NC_063439.1, read as the reverse complement.
TTTATGTCTCCTCAGAACCGGTTCAGTGTCCAAATCATCTTCCGGCTTTCGCTTACCCAGTGAATTAGCTATGCTAGAACTCGCCATCGGGAAGTTGAAACAGCGGCGCCTTATTTCCCTGGAGAGTTGAGACTTGAGAGAGAAGAAAGCCAAGTTATTTGTATAACAATAATCTCGTTTGGGCCGGCCTTTTATTGGTTTAGGGTTTTTAAGCACTAGTGTCCGTCCAATGACAATTGTCCGAACTAACATAACTGCAAAGTCAATTTAAATATGTTGTTGGGTTATATCTTATATTATTTAAGTTTAAATACGTTTTAAGAAAGGAAGAAGAACAAGAAGTCAAGGAAGAAAACTCAACAAGAAGAATAAGATAACTAGCTAGTTGCTAAGCTAACTAAGTTAAGTTGAAGTTGTTAGAATAAGATAAGTTTGCTTGTAGAATTAGTCCATGGCCTAATATAGAGGCATGGACAAGTGGGAGTAGGTAAAGCTATAAGTGTAAGGGAGAGTAAGTGGAGTTAGTAGAGAAATCTACTATAAGTATGTATGGTTGTGTCTGAAGAAGAATTAATGAAAAAGAGTTAAAAGATGTAGACATACAAAGTGTTCTCTCTTCTCTCTATACAAACAAAAAAGAAACGTTAGAGAGTAAAGAGAGAGTGTGAGCTTGTGTTATGAGTGAGTGTGCTTTTGGATGATGAAACACAAGTAACAAATAGAGTGAACAAAACAGAGGGAAGCTGGCCGTGAGTGATAAAGAGTGAGATAGGCCAAGCCAAAGAAGAGCAGAATGACAACAAAACGTCTCAAGCAACAGTGGTAAAGCAAGGCTGGTCATGAGAGCTAAAGGGAACTACAGGTTGATCTTAAACGCGAGTCTCTACCCTCAAATGAAACTTGCAAGCATGGACAAGAAAGGAATCACATTCGCCTGTGTGAATGGTGAAGGCAGAGATGGTCTCTCTACATTTGCACTCAAGTTCAAAGACCCAACGATCGTGGAAGAGTTTCGTGTAGCTGTTGACAAACATAAGGGCAGTAAACCAATTGAAACAGCTCCGACTTCGAAGACACCTGAGAACTCTCCTACAGCTACAGATGCTTGAAGAGAGGTAAAAGAAACATGTAGAAGCACCTCTCTTTGCCTTCGTGTCTTTGTTTTGTTAAGTTCGAGTTAGGTGAATTTTGAGGCAGAGAAAGTTAGAGATTTGAAGAAGTTTGTTGTTGTTTCTTTTCTACAGTTGTTGAGACTTTGTGGGTTGCTTTGAGACTTATATTTGCTTCTTGATCTCTGTGTTTGATCTATTTTTTGTAAGGCTTGTTCTTGAGATATAGGTTTAACAACTTGAACGGACTAGACCGAAACAGACCAGCCACCAAACTCTCCACTTGTGCAAATCAGTGCCAGATAATATGGGCCTTAAGCATTCATATGTCTTTTACTATTAGTGGGTCTAGGACCAAGGCGGGTCTAGGACCAAGGCTATTGACATGTGACATTAAGTTTGGGCATTCAGATCTATCTGGTCGTAGACATATAGACTCAACTAGATTTTTCTTGTTTGGGCCAGTTTTTTGGGTTTGGACCAGTTTGTGTTCATAATTAAATATGTATAAAGTACACTTGTAGTTTTTGGGTATGTATTCGAGTCTGTTCGGATATTTATGATCCGAACCAATCTAAAGACTCGAATAATATCTGAAAATATTCAAATACTCAAAAATATCTAAATGTATCTGAAATCTAAATCAAGGATCCAAAAATATCTGAAATTTTATTTGAATATCCAAAAATATTTCTAAAATTATGAAAATCTACCTGAAACCCAAAACCAAAACTTACAAAAATATACATAATATTTAAGATATTTATGATATATCCAAGTATACCTAATATATAAAAAATATTTCTGATATTATGGATACCGATCTTGGTTCGGATAAGACGCAAACCTGAATTGATATTTGTAGGTCCAAAAAAATCCAATAGATGATTAAGTATAGATCCAGATCCGGATCCAAATCTATATTTTCGGATCGGTTCCGGTTCGGGTAAATGCCCAAACCTATGAAACATATAAATGCTCCAGACTTGTAAGTCCAATGATTAATAAGTTTGTCATCCTACACTCAAAATTATAAGAGAAATGAAGGATATATTGTTGAAAAACAAATATTTGCCTAAGGATATATATGCTTATACAATAATTTAATCGAGAAATAGAATATTTTTTTGTAACGCGGAGCTCCGTGAATGTGATCAAGTCAGAAAGCTCTTTGAGACATATGGGTAAACCTCTGGCCAGTGTATTAACTTTGAAAAATTGTCCTTATTCTTTGGTAAAAAGATATCCGGACATGTGAAGGAAGCAGTTAAAACTTCAACATGAATTACAAATGAAAGAGGGATGAAATCTTATCTTGGAATCCCGGAGGACATCAGTGGCTCAAAACGGAAGTTATTTGCATTCCTAAAAGAAGGATTACAAAATCGGGTTAATGGTTGGACATGACGATGGTTATCGAGGGGAGGAAAGGAAGTGCTGATAAAGTTTACATTACTAGCGTACGTAATGCTACTACCTCTAAAGACTTGTGAGAACTTAACTTGTGTCATTGCACAGTTTTGGTGCAGCTCAAATCCATCTAGATAAGTATACATTGGACAAAATGGGAAAACATATATAGGTTTCTAGGCTATGAGCTATAGCTCTACCAAAATTGTGCAATGTATACCTGTTTTAGGATTTCAAGTGGTGTAACTGATGCCTAGCCAATAGAAACCTAAGCTTGCCTGCTACCGAGAGTGAGACCCCTTGAGTTTTATTGAAATGTTGTTGAACACAAAAGGATAGTATTTGTCCCAAAAATTTATCGGTTAGGTTGTTTGACAGTTACATTAACCTTTGATAATGTTCTTCAAATTAGCCATTTACGTTTCTAAATCCGAATCCATTTACGTTTAAAATTAATATGAAACTTATAAAAGAGGTTTAGTTTAATGTTGATACAGTTGTAAGTTAGTTGGGTCCAAATAAGCAGGAAAATATGCAACATGTGGACTAATGGTGCAACACTGACCATAACTAATAAAATCTCAGTGATGAGTGTGGATGTTTCTAGTGGCACTGTGGGGATAAGCCTTCTCGTAAAACCTAACATCTTTATATCCATTAAAAAGACAAAAGCAGTAATAGTTTATGTATATTTTGAGGTTAAAGAAAAGCTATGTAAAGTTACATTTTTATATGATTTATCGACTGGATCAAATCGGTTTTGGAAGAAATATACTTAGTACTGCAAAATTGATTGGATTCCATATTATTTCCTCCGACGCTCAAATTATAAGAAAAATAAAAGGATACACTATTGGTAAACAAATATTTGCCCAAGGATATATACTTATACATAAATTAATTAAGAAATAGATTACCTTTGGTTGGTGAATAATACATTATTATTAATAATCAAGAAATGTTTATCTAGTAACAGTTTTCAAATGGAAATGATAATGGTTTTTTTTCTCTCTAGAACTTGGTGTAGTGCTTATCAAGCTGGGTTTAGGTCAAAATAAAATCTCATCATCTTAGGACTCACATTATTGGCCACTACTGGTAATTTCGCAACAACATTTTACAAAATTCTACTAGCTAGCTTGTAAGTAATAAAATAATCTCATCCACAAAACAAATATTTAAAACTATATATATATATATATTCGTGTTTGTTTTTTTTTCTTATGTTTTAAACTTTTAATATGTTAGTCAACTTTCAAACGCCACTGTATTGATCCAACTCTTAACGGAACCTTTCATTTTTTTGGTAAATTTTGTTTTTAAATGGGAGATTCAAATCACCTACAATAGCCAATTACTACCATTTTTATGATAACTAGCACAATGATTTTTTCTCAAAAGGGAAAAAATCTATCAAATAGCAAATTGATCATTAAAATCAACCAACAAAATCAAACAACTGGACTGCAAATATTTGGTAGATAACCATTTGATGTAATAGATATATAGTCATAGTGGTTTGACAGTTAAACAAATCTTTGTAATGTTGTGGGTTTTCTTCAAATTAAACCATAGGTTTACCATTTATTTTAAAATCTAGTTCATAAATCTGAATCCGAATCTATTTATAAAATAAATATGAATAAACTATAGATAATTACTAGATTTGGCAAATTATGTTCTAACTTTTCGATTGCATATTTTCCTGCTTTGTGATGTATTTGGACATGCTCTGGAAAATATCAAAAAACTACAAAGCTAATGGGTGCATGTTTTAAAAGTTTTTTTTTTAGTTTTTAACGTAAGCGGTCGTATATTCTAAAATTCCAATTTTAGAATAGATAATTCCCCAGTAGATAATTACTGAATAATTACATAGAGTCGTAGAATATGTTATAAACAACAAATTAATAGATAATCATCAAATTTCTGCAAAAACTTCAAAAATTAGTTGACAGCATTCAGACTATTTTCAATATAATTTTTTTTGAAACATGAAAAACTATTTTATTACTCAAACTTGAGGTAGTCTAAGTAAATAGACCGGAATAGAACAACCAATAAAATAAATTTTTCTATGAAAAAACATTGTCGTCCTAGTTAAAAAGTCTGAAATCTGATTTTTAATATAATTTCAAATATAAAAAAACAACACATAATTGAAGAAGGTAAATCCAAGTTTTCGTGCTTAGTATAAAATTTTTTTGGGTCAACTTCAACTTTTTATTAACCAAAATTTGAAATACAAAAATTAGACCTCATAATATGAGACAAAGCAAACACTTTTGACATTTGTTCCACTAACTTTTGTTTGTTACATCATTGAATATATCTTTTTTTTGTGCACCCATCATATATATCTTATTAAATAATTATGATAAGAGAAAGACATCGATCATACGTGGCATTTATTTTTGTAGTGACTTCACTACCTTGATATTGCAGCTAAAAAGAAAGTAGAAATTATGTCTCGGCACGTTTTCCTTCTTCTCATGGTTGTTAGAAACTAGTAACTAACAAATGATTTTGTCACATTTTCCTTATTTCATCACGGTTCTTACAAAATTCCAAAAAGTTATTATTAGCTCTCTTTTTTTTTTTGTGAAAGCACATCCCTTTTATTTTATTTTATCAGGAGCATATTCAAATTTTGGAAATATTTATCTATTACTAAAAGTTTGAATCATGTATTAATAGGGTAGATATTGATTTTGAGAAGAAATAAATCCGTCTTATTCTATAAATAGTTGCTTGTTGTTTGGTAAGACGAGGTTATGATGGATAGTCGTCGCACCTGTCTCCTCGTAATTAGTTTTAATAAAGTATGGATTGTTGTTAGATTACGATTTCTAGTTTTGATCATTCATTAGTGTTTTCTCCCACTCATCTCTCATAATTAAATAATAGGAAAAATGGAAAAAACTCAAAAGTCCAGAAAAACGTGAGGTGAGAGGACAGAGACGATTCTTAAAAAAAGAAACCTTTGCCAATGAAATTTTACACTTGTCAATCGGTAAATTGTCAAATTATATTTTCATTTGATTTATTTATTTAATTAATTTATATTATTATTATAATATATTGAAAAATTAAGAAGAAAGACTTACAGCTGCTGATGTTCTAATAATCAGGCTCATGTGTTTAATTAACCGGATAAAAATAGTACATTTGTTTCTACAACTTTCTTTTCATGTGTAAAACAAATGAATGTTAATATATATATTAATTTTTTAAGAATATTTTTGAAAAATTGTTAGAAATACCACAAGATAAATATCATTTTTCAAAAATATCAAAAATAAAAAATATATATTAACATTTGGGTTTAGGTTTTACTGACTTTTTTTTTTTTTTGAAACACCGATTATATTAAAATAAAGAGGAGTTAGTTGAGGGCAGTAACAACACCATCAACCACAAATTGTCCTGATGCATTCAATGCATCTTTGGCTAAATCATCCGCAAACATGTTCCTCTCACGAGGGATCCATGCGAAACACACAAACTCAAAAGCGGAAATACAAGAAAAGATATCTGCAACAACTCCATGAAGCTCTGAAGCAATCGCTTCCGAATTGATTATCTTGATTAATTGGGCATAGTCAGACTCAAATCGTACCTTCCTGATCCGTGATCTTTGGCACAGCATGACCGCATTCCTTAGAGCTAGGGCTTCAGCCATCAACGGGCTGGTTACGAAAGGCACCCGTTCTTTGTAAGCCTGAATCTGTGGCTGAGCTAGGAGAAACCAACCTAAGCCTGCAGCCTGCTTGTTCGCATCCCACGCCGCATCTGATCTCACCACTGTCGTTCCGTCGGGGCTCTGTTGTTCGCTTCTATGTCCTCCCTTGTGTGCAGTCTTCTCCAGTCTCCGATCTGTACTCCATTCTCTTGCCAACACTATAGACGTTGTCAGCACCTCTTCAGGGGAGAGTGAAAATCCCTCAAACACGAAACGGTTACGGGCTTTCCAAAGATTCCATAGGATCCATGGGAACAAAGAGCCAGATGCCACCCCCGATGGAGGTAGGCACTTGATTGCACATAGATCACTCCAAGAAGCTCCCAATTCTACCATTCCACTACATTCCACTTCTCTAACCAGAGGGGCTAGTCTCCACACTTTTCGGGCAAAAGGGCATTGGAAAAGTAGATGAGTGATAGATTCAGTGCATCCGCATCTCTTACAGCGAGGGTCAATAGGAACTTGTCTAGCAGCGAGCCGTTCACCCACCGGTAACGCTCCTTTTAATACCTTCCATCCAAATAGTTTCACTTTCGAGGCGCAGTCCAAGTTCCATATGTTTTTGGTCCAGTTGAAGTCATGGCCAATAGGTTCTCCCTCTCTGTCCTCGTCCTCAACAGCAATATAGTACCCAGATTTGACAGAGTACTCACCTGTCTTAGTTCCCAGCCACACTAGCTTGTCCGGAGCTCCCGTTAGACTCTGCTTTATGCTGAGAATTTGATCTTCATACATAGGGAAGAGGAGTTGAATTCTCTCTCTATTTCATTGCTGCCCCCCTGGTACCATCAGGTCTGCTACCGTGAGATCCACTGCTTGCTCTCCCGGGGGTCCCATTGGTCTTGCTTGTTTGCTCATGGAGAGCCAAGGGTCACGCCACACATTGATAGATTTTCCATCTCCGACTGCCCAACCCAGGTTTTTCAGAAGAAGGTCTCGGCCAAGCAGCACACTACGCCATCCATGTGACATGACTGATGCTTCTGTGGCGGTGAGGATGGAGCCTCCAGGACAGTACTTACCCAACACACTACAAGAAAACACAACATTAACGACGGCGAAATTCGTAGTAAGTTCGTCGTAAAATCAGTTTTACGAGGAACTAGCGAGGAAACACGTTTCGTCGTTATTTGTTCGTCGTAACGCATATTTCCTTGCTAATTCGTCGTAAACTAACGAGAAAACATTTCCTTGTAAAGACGAAGCAAAGTATTCGTCGTAAAAACCACGTAACCCTTCCACGTAAGGGGGACGCTACATTTCCTCGTAAATACCTTGAAAACATTTCCTCGTAAATAACACGTAAATGTTTCCACGTCAAATACTCGTTAATCTTTCCTCGTAGTGTTGACGTAAATATTTTACTCGTTAATTCCTCGTAAAATTTCCACGTAAGGTTGTCGTAATTTAGCTACGAATTTACTTTGAGTTTATATTTTCCAGATTAAAAAAAAACAATGTATTTAATTATTTAATAAAAATCTAATTTAAAAAGAATATTAAATACGAAAATAATTTATACATAAATAATTTTTGAATTTATAATACAACCATTGAAAAAAAAAAAAAACTAAGGGTCGTTCATCCCCGGTAGAATTCCTCACTCCTCCTCTCTACATCCGCGTCGGCATGTGTGACGGATGATGATTCGCCTAAAATTAACATCAACAATAATTAACAAATTCTATAAATCTAACTAAGTTCTCTACATTAACCACCTAATCAACACTAATTAACATAAAATCCGTAAAACTATCTAAATTTCCTACACTAACCACCTAATCTACCTAAACTAATCAAATTAGAGAGGAAATAGAGAGCGTACCATAGCTACAAAAGGGAGAGGAAGTTGAGACGAAATGGGAAGTGAGAACTCGCGTGTATATATAGGAAATTATGAAATGTCGTAAATTCCTCGTAAAGTTACGAGGAACTCGTGAGGCCCGTGTTTTTATTTACGAGGAACTCGCGAGGTCCATGTTTCGTTTCCTCGTAACATCGTCGTTAATTTACGAGGAATTAGCGAGGCCCGCTTTTATTTTTACGAGGAATGAACGAGGCCCGCATTTTTTTATTACGAGGTCTTTACGACGATTTCTGCTTACGTGGAATTAACGAGTGCCACGTTCTTTATTTTTAAGAATCGTCGTAAGTTCCTCGTTAATTTACGAGGAAATAACTACGTTTATGTTTAAATCCCTAAAATCCGAAACCCCAAACCCCTTCTTCCTTATCTTCTTATCTTCTACTTCATATATTCCAAACCCCAACCCCATCCTCCCTTTAACCTCAATCTCTTCTATCCATTCCAAACCCCAAATTCTGAAACCACAATTCCTTAACTAATAATCTCAATCTCTTCTTTCTAATTCAAACCCCATTACAAAAATTAAATTATATAAATAGATTTCCATGATTAAATCCATCAAATCACATGCATTAAATCTGAAAATCAATCATATTAAAACACAAATACATCAATCAGATACATCGACATTCTCGTCATTACTAGAAACATCATCATTTTCATTAAACTCGTCTTCAACAGCTTCGTCCGTGGCATCGTCAGTAATATCTTCGTACTCATGATTATGCGGATCAATGAGAAGGATGTCATCAATTTGTTGTTCAGGTACCTCAACTTCATCTATCTGTTCTTCTTGCAATGGTGGTTCTTCTCCACTGATGATTTGTCCACGAGGTGTAACTTTGATCACGGCAAACCAATTTATTCCCGTTTCGTTTCCTCGTTACATCGTCGTTAATTTACGAGGAATTAGCGAGGCCCGCTTTTATTTTTACGAGGAATGAACGAGGCCATCGTTTTTTTATTATGAGGTCTTTACGACGATTTCTGCTTACGTGGAATTAACGAGTGCCGCGTTCTTTATTTTTAAGAATCGTCGTAAGTTCCTCGTTAATTTACGAGGAAATAACTATGTTTACGTTTAAATCCCTAAAATCCGAAACCCCAAACCCCAACCCCAACCCCATCCTCCCTTTAACCTCAATCTCTTCTATCCATTCTAAACCCCAAATTCTAAAACCACAATTCCTTAACTAATAATCTCAATCTCTTCTTTCTAATTCAAACCCCATCACATAAAATTAAATTATATAAATAGATTTTCATGATTAAATCCATCAAATCACATGGATTAAGTCTGAAAATCAGTCATATTAAAACACAAATACATCAGTCAGATACATCGACATTTTCGTCATCACCAGAAACATCATCATTTTCATTACTCGTGATTATGTGGAATTTAGTAAGGTAGCCGAAACAAAAAACGTGTTACAATTACAAAGTGGGTGGACTCGAAAATTCTTCGTTAAGTAAATGTAAACTATTTCCTCGTAAAGAAGATGCTACTTTTACGTCGAGCTTACGAGGAAACAGTTTTTCATCGTAAAAACGAAGTTACCTTGCGTGGTTTTTACGAGGAAATCGTTTCCTCGTTATTTTACGACGAACTAACGTTGATTGTAAATTTCCTTGTAAGATTCTCGTAAAGTCAACGTAAATTTACGAGGACCAGTTTTCCTCGTTAATTTTCATCGTTAATCTTGTGTTTTCTTGTAGTGACAGCGTTTTACAGAGCAGGCTGTCTGGTTTCTGGATCATCCTCCATCCAATCTTGGCAAGTAAGGCGTCGTTAAACTTCTGAAAGTCGCGGAGACCCAGCCCACCAACAGATTTTGGTTTCGCTATCCTTTCCCAAGCGACCCATGCCATCTTTTTCTCATTCTCATTATTATCCCACCAGAATCGCGTCATTACTGACTGAATTCTAGGTTTTACTGACTATTGTTTAGAGTTTAGTATTAAATATAAAGGAGTTGGGGTTGAGTTTATAAATGTTCTGTAAATATTTAAAAAAATTAGTTTAGTGTTATTTTATTATAAATTTAGGATATTTGTGAAAATAATCATTCAATATTGGTAAGTTTAAAAAGTGGTATGAAACTTGTGGTAGAATTGAGATTTTCCCAATGTTTTTTTTAATAATTACTTTTTTTTACTAACGAAATTACCTAATTTTGTAGCATTGTTTTTTTTTTTGTAAACTAGCATTGTTTTCTTAACATAGCATTGTTAATTTTTAGTTACCTCAAAATTTCAACCTTTAGTCGTTAATAAATTGGCACGTTAATACTGTAGGTTGGTTAATATGCTAGCTGGTTTTTACTTTGTAGTTAAATGAATCAGAAATTTAAGACCGCAAATATTTCTGTAAAATATAATTAAATCCAACGTGAAAGCTTCCCATATATATAGATATAGAATATTACAACACAGGTAACTGATTTACTTGATCGTGATACAAATGAAATAACCATTCATGTTATTAAAGATGTATCAATTCACTGAACGAACAACAAATAATATCAGTTACTTTTCACACAAAAAAATAACAAATAATATCAGATTACTAAAAAAAGGAATAACAATGAATCCGTTACATTTATGTGGCCAACTCGTAAATAGAAAAACGATTTCTTTTGGACAAAGAATAAGCACGTGTTTTGTTTACTCCAACCTAACTCACAAATGAACATGCACTTGTGGAGATGGTACTGAACTGAAATCAAGCTTACACTGACAGAACTCTATATAAGCATAAGCCCTCCTTCCCTTCATCTTCATCATTCCTTCACCACTGTCTTTAGAGAACGAGAGAGAAACACAAGATGGTGAAGTTCGAGAGGGTTCCTTTATTGTTAGGGTTAGTTCTGGTTCTAACTCTTGTCGGAGATCCGACCAAAGCCGATGGACCTGTTTGTCGTCAGGCTGAGAAATTTAGCAGAGCTAGCTTTCCTGAAGGCTTCCTTTGGGGAACCGCAACTGCAGCGTTTCAGGTCCATCTTTTACACTTCTTAATTTCAAAAATTATTTGTTCTATGTTTTGTTTATATACATTTTTTATATACATGATTTTAATTTTTTTTGTTATTATGTCGAATATAGGTTGAAGGAGCTGTTGATGAAGGTTGTAGAGGTCCAAGCATGTGGGACACTTTCACTAAGAAATACCCAGGTATATTTTTTTTCTCCCTTATCGATATATAAATGTTTATATATATGTTGAACATATTTAAATTTAAAGAAAATGTTGAAAATAAGTTCAGAAAAAGAAAATGTTGAAACAAATTTTCAGGTAGATGTCAGAATCATAATGCTGATGTTGCTGTTGATTTCTACCATCGTTACAAGGTAATAACATTCATTGTTTTTTCTCTTCTTATGATTTAAATAGTCTTTTGATGGTTAACATATATATAGAATAAATATTAACAGGAAGACATTAAGTTGATGAAAGACCTCAACACTGATGCTTTCAGACTTTCTATTTCGTGGCCCAGAATTTTCCCACGTAAGTTTTTCTTCAATGTTATTCAATATGTTTGTGCTTATTGTTTTACCCCAAAAAAAATGTTCGTGGTATATTATCATATTATCATGGGAAATCAGGCCAAATGAACAAGAAAAAAACTATTCATTCCCTTCCACAAAGATAAACTTTTTAATATTTTCACACATATTAAAAAAACATATTAAACTATTATAATAAATATATCGTTTTCTGTAATTTTTAATCTTCAATAATTTTTAACCAATAATAATTCAATAAAGTCAATTAATTTTTTTAAAGTTTACAATTTTTTCATTGAAAACACAAAAATACATATTTGTGAAACAATTTTTTTCTTCTAAAAAGTCTATCTTAATGAAACAAAGGAAGTATAATTCATTAACTAACCAAAATCTCACCCTCTCTCCTCTTTTTTCTTCCTATCTATTTCTACCTTCTTACTGCAAATTTAATTTCTTTTTTTTTTGTTATCTCACAAATAATCCCTATTATCATTACTAATAGTCCATGGCTAATAGTTACAAATTGTTAATTATATGAAAATAACAAGTGAAATGCAAATTGTTTAACAGATGGAAGAATGTCGAAGGGAATAAGCAAGCAAGGAGTCCAATTCTACCACGACCTCATCGATGAGCTTCTCAAAAACAGTAATCTTTTTCACTTCAAAAACAATATTAATTAAAATTCATATTGATCAATTAATAACTCTTACAGTTACTTGTTTTCTTTTTGTGTGTGGAAATTTAGAGATAACTCCACTAGTAACAGTCTTTCACTGGGACACTCCTCAAGACCTAGAAGATGAATACAGTGGTTTCTTGAGTAGTAACATTGTGTAAGTTTTTGTTTCATGTATATAAATATATTATTTTCTTGATAAATAAATAAATAAATATATATATATATATAAATTTGTGTGTTTTAATAACTATATTTTGTTAATAAATACAGGAAGGATTTCACGGAATATGCAAACTTTACTTTCCACGAATATGGACACAAGGTAAAAAACTGGATCACATTCAATGAGCCATGGGTGTTTAGTCGTGCCGGTTACGACGTCGGGAAAAAAGCTCCGGGACGTTGTTCACCGTACATCAAAGAGTACGGACCTTTATGTGAAGATGGACGGTCAGGATTCGAAGCTTATCAAGTCAGTCACAACTTACTCCTGGCTCATGCTTATTCCGTTCAAGCCTTCAGAGCATGCAAACAGGTTTATCTTAAATTACATGACTCTCATCTTTTATTTTTAACAAAACATATTTCTATAAACATTAATCTAATTTTTTTTCTTTCAAATTTATAGTGCGCTGGAGGTAAAGTTGGAATTGCACACAGTCCAGCATGGTTCGAACCAGCCGACCTTGACAGTGTTGGAGCTCCCATTGAACGTGTGCTTGATTTCATCCTTGGATGGTAACTAAAACATTTAACACCTTAATATATCCGCACTAGCCAAATATAATATAAGCTTATTGATTTTTTTTTAAAAAATTAGGCATTTGCATCCAACAACTTATGGAGATTATCCACAGTCGATGAAGGATCGCATCGGTCATAGATTACCAAAATTCACAGAAGCTGAAAAGAAACTTCTAAAAAATTCTGCAGATTATGTTGGAATGAATTACTATACCTCACAGTTTGGAGCTCATATGAAGACCGAAGATACCAAGAACATAAGTTGGACGTCAGATTCTCTTGTTCACTGGGAAAGTAAGTACTCAAATTTTCTTAAGTTGTTCAAATTATCTTTATTGTTCTAATTAATACTGATACGCGTTGCTTAATTACCCAGACAAGGATGTGGATAAATACCAGATTGGTAGCCAGGTAAATGAATCATTTTATTTATTAATATATTTCTCATACTTAACTTTTCTTTATTAGTAGTACCTTATAAATTTATAATACTAATATTGGTTCTTTTAGCCTGCTGGTGGTAAACTGCCTGTGTATTCAAGAGGAATGAGAAAACTTTTGAAGTATATCAAGGACAACTATGGAGACCCGGAGATTATGATTACCGAGAATGGTAAGAGAAAATGTTTAAAACTCTTTTCATAAATAAGTTTCCATTTTATCTAACAAATCTCGATTTTGTTTTCTTAAAGGATATGGAGAGGACCTTGGAGACCTTCATAATGATGTGAAAACTGGGACAAATGATCACAACAGGAAATATTATCTCCAGAGGCATCTCTTGAGTTTGCACGAAGCCATTTGGTAAGTAAAAGAATTCAACTCAAACCGAAAAACTACTAGAAAGCATTTAATACTAATTAATTACATAAATAATCCAATGAACATGATTGTTTTTGTAGCGAGGACAAGGTGAACGTAACGGGATATTACGTGTGGTCTTTAATGGACAACTTTGAGTGGCAAGATGGATACAAGGCGAGGTTCGGGCTTTACTACATCGATTTCCTTAACAATTTGACTCGTCACCAGAAAGTTTCTGGCAAATGGTTTGCCGATTTCCTTAAGCCTGGATTCCCAACTTCCAAGATCGTGAGGGAAGAACTCTAAGATCAAGAATCCAAATCATGAATCCTCCGAAGAAAACATAATATGTTGCAAGAGATCTTGTTCTTGAGGATTAATATCAGTCTGTGTCTTCTATCTATGGGTCATGTTTATCCTTTTATTAATATGTTGGTTGCTTTTGATGTTAACCATACTTGCGAGTTGTTGAAGTTGTCATTGTAATAATAAAATGTTGCTTTCGTCAACAAAATTAATAAGTACATGCTGTTGTCTTCTTTCTGTTCGTGTTAAAACAACACTTTAAATCTGTAGGAATTTGAACGCCACATTTTCAACTCTCATCTCCCTGATATTTTTTTTTCCAAGAACTACTGAATATATATCAACTTATTAATACTATATAAAGAAATTACATTAATATTTAATTAATTGATACTATAAAGTTGACGAAATGCAAAAGCTCTTAACGCTAAGGGTTTCGTTAGTAGGAATGACTGTCTAACTATTTATATATACTAATTTAAGTTACCACATATCCATGACTCTCAATCGTTTTTTTAACCCGGCGTTTACACAATTAACAGGACACGTTATTATGGCGATGCAGCTAGCTGGCTACGTTTTAGCTAAGGTCGCTACCAACAAAATTTTCATAGTAGTTTCGAAAGAAAAAACTAAATTTTCATAGAGCATCATTTTATCAATTTTAATGGGCACTATTATTCTAACATTATCAACTTTCATTGATTAAAGACAATGTGGTCATGAGGATTTGGACAAGGGAAGATGGGACATGAGAATAAAATACAAAAGTAGAGTTTTGCGAATGTCCTTCCATCATTCAGCGGTTTTCAAACATCATTCCGTCATTCCGCATGCTATCAATAAAAGCGTGCTAGAGGTGCAAAAGCACATGGTTTTAGACATTTTTTCTTAAATTTCTTTAAGCTTTAGGGTCCTAGATTTCTTAAAAAAAAATGTTATTATCCAACATATATACACATAAGCCCTTTTTCAAAAAAAAAAAAAACATATATACACATGACTGAGATAGAAAGATAAATCAGCAGGTGTTTTTACGGTGAGTTTGTAAAACCCATTCATTTTTACAGGTCACTGCTCTGTAACTAGATTTAATTGGTTTATCATTATTTTGAGAAAAACAATTACAGCTCAGGATCCTTGCAAACTTTGAGCCGGGCCTCTATATAACTTACACATATTTTTAATTAATATTCATAACTTTAGTTGATAATTTAAATTGTGATATGTGTTTATAAAATTGTCTGAAAACAAGATCACAATTTAGATGACTTCATACTATATACAATAGTTTCAAGATTTAACACTTTACATTTCAACTTTTAATATTCCATATCATTTTTTTTCCACCTCATCATTCAACGCACATCCACCTTTGAAATACCACAATGATTTTGTTTAGTAAAATTCAAAATCATATTTTACTAATTAATCATTATTATTTTAATATCCAAATTAAATAAACCTAGTTTCTATTTATAGATAATGTAAAATAATATATTTTTATATAAGAAATAAAAATAAATTATTTAATTTATAATATGATTACTGATTTTAAATAATTAAAAACATATAACAAAATAAAAAATCTTTAAAAAGTGACATGTATTGTTGATGGTCCCTATTTTATTCTTATTCAACGTGTTAAATATTTTCAATACTAAATAATTTATCAATTTTTAATTTTCAATTTTCAACTTTCAACAGTCTCACAGTAGTGATTCAATTGTTGAATCTTTTATCCCACACCTCTACATAGTCCGATCAATGCGTTCTTACTCATTCATGTCCAAGTAGTAAATTAGTTATACACCCACACATATGTTCCACGTTGAAACGGCCTTCTATCGGTATTATTTGTCCGCTCTCGAATGCGAGAACACAATAGTTAATATAAAATTAAAAACCATCACATCAAATCCGAAGACACAATTGGATAAGCTGCTTTTTTTTTGGTAAAAGGATAAGCTGCTTTTTGACATAGATTAGTCACTTGTTACGGCTTGTTATAGAATGGTTGTAACCTTTTTGGATAACAATTAACAAAAATGAGTGATAAAACCGTGGACAAATAGCGTATTCTAACATGTGATTTAAATATCATAATAAATAATGTATTACATGTAACATAATATGTTTGTTACAAAGACACACATAGTAATGAACATAATTTATATTATTAGAACATAAATGGTTTTGCAATCCTACACTTTCTACAAATTAAAAAAAGGGTTACCTGATGCTCTAGGAGGATATTACAAGGTTCAGAAAAGAGGATACTACACTTTTTTTATTATAATAGACTTCCTGTGTTTTTAAGACAATAATATTCTGGTTTCTTCTTGTTTCAAAAAGATTGACATTTTAGGTTTTAAATGCACTTCTCACTGACTAATGTTAATAAACTGTGAATGTCAATTAATATTAATTGAGAGTAAGTGAATTCTTGAATTATTATTGGGGTTATAGTAGCTGGAAATTGTTTAATGTGAGAATGTACTTACATGCAAATAATAGTTGTAATTTTCGTGTGAAAAAAACTAAAATTCATTCTGTCAAAAAAAAGAGAGTATTATTTTCTTTGAAAATAACTCCAGTGACAAAATGTAATATACTCTCTATGTTTCATAATGAGTTAACACATAGATTTTGAAAAAAATTCAAAAAAAATTGAAAATACTGTTTTAATACATATTTGAATCATGTAATAAAATATGATGAAGTTCAAAGATGTTTGAAATCTTTGTTGTCTCCGTTTCTCTAGGGAATAACAATTTTATAGTGGTTAGTCTAATGATTTAGGGAGTACTTACAGTTTTGCTAAATTAATTGATAAAAAATTAGAACGATTTACATGTACCATGAAAAATAGTTTATCATAAATTAATACAAAAGTATAATGTGGTTATAAATTTTAAAACGAATTAAAAGATTATAGGCTTAATATATATATCATTTACCGAAAACTCACTATTTTCGTAGGGGGGGGGGTACACATAGATTTTGAGAAAAATTCAAAAAATTTGACAATACTGTTTTAATGCATAATTGAATCATGTAATAACATATGATGAATTTCAAAGAGGTTTGGAACCTTTGTTGTCTCCGTTTCTCTAGGGAATAGTAATTTTATAGTGGTGAGTCCAATGATTTAGGGAGTATTGGCAGTTTTGCTAAATTAATGGATAAAAAATTAGAACGATGTCCATGTATCATGAAAAGAAGTTTATCATACATTAATACAAAGGTATAATGTGGTTTTAAATTTTTTAAAATAAATTTAAAGATTATAGGCTTCATATATAGAGCATTTACCGAAAACTCACTATTTTCATAGGGGGGTACACATAGATTTTGACAAAAATTAAAAAAAATTGAGAATACTGTTTTAATACATATATGAATCATGGAATAACATATGATGAAGTTCAAAGAGGTTTGTAACCTTCGTTGTCTCCGTTTCTCTAGGGAATAGCAATTTTATAGTGGTTAGTCCAATGATTTAGGGAGTATTTGGAGTTTTGCTAAATTGATGGATAAAAAATTAAAACGATGTACATGTACCATGAAAATTTTTTTATCATAAATTAATACAAAGGTATAATGTGGTTTTAAATTTTTTAAAAAATTTAAAGATTATAGGCTTCATATATAGATCATTTACCGAAAACTCACTGATTTCGTAGGGGGGTACACATAGATTTTGAGAAAAATTCAAAAAAATATGACAATTCTGTTTTAATACATAGTTGAATCATGTAATAACATAGGATGGAGTTCAAAGAGGTTTGGAACCTTTGTTGTCTCCGTTTCTCTAGGGAATAGCAATTTTATAGTGGTTAGACCAATGATTTAGGGAGTATTTGCAGTTTTGCTAAATTAATGGATAAAAAATTAGAACGATGTCCATGTACCATGAAAAGGAGATTATCATACATTAATACAAAGGTATAATGTGGTTTTAAATTTTAAAACAAATTTAAAGATTATAGGCTTCATATATAGAGCATTTACCGAAAACTCACTATTTTCGTAGGGGGGTACACATAGATTTTGTGAAAAATTCAAAAAATATGACAATTCTGTTTTAATACATAGTTGAATCATGTAATAACATAGGATGAAGTTCAATTTGGTTTGGAACCTTTGTTGTCTCCGTTTCTCTAGGGAATAGCAATGTTATAGTGGTTAGTCTAATGATTTAGGGAGTATTTGCAGTTTTGCTAAATTAATGGATAAAAAATTAGAACGATGTCCATGTACCATGAAAAAGAGATTATCATACATTAATACAAAGGTATAATGTGGTTTTAAATTTTAAAACAAATTTAAAGATTATAGGCTTCATATATAGATCATTTACCGAAAACTCACTATTTTCGTAAGGGGATACACACAGAATTTGAGAAAAATTCAAAAAATTTGACAATACTGTTTTAATACATAGTTGAATCATGTAATAACCTATGATGAAGTTCAAAGAGGTTTGGAACCTTTGTTGTCTCCGTTTCTCTAAGGAATAACAATTTTATAGTGGTTTTTTTTTTTGAAACACAATTCGATTAAAACTAGTAAAGGTTAGTTAGGAGCAATGGAAGCATCCCCAACCACCAAAATATCAGATACATTCAAAGCCTCTTTGGCTAAACAATCAGCTAGAACGTTCTTTTCCCGAGAGATCCAAGAGAAAGAGACAAACTCAAACACTGATGCAAAAGATGTGATATCAGCTATCACACTATAGAGTTCCGCTATGGATACGTCAAGCTTCACTGCCTTGATCAAGTTCAGAGAATCCGACTCAAAAGCCACATAATTCAAACCCAAAGTTGCGCAAGACCGCACAGCCTCCCGGAGAGCGAGCCCCTCCGCCAACAGAGGCGAAGCAACGCTTTTCAGGGGCACTTTGAAGGATTGATTACCTGAGTGGGATAGAAGGACCCAACCTAAACCTGCAATATTTGAACCAGGTGCCCAAGCAGCATCCGACCGAATCACCGTCGCCTCAGGGTGAGTTAGGATCGGCGCTGGGAGATGTCGTATTCCGGTAAGGGGTTCCTTCTTGACTTCTGTGTTCCATTCCCTAGCTAGTACTATGGCGCCTGAAAGCGTTTCTTCTGGTGAAGCCGAGTGGCCTTCAAACACAAATTTGTTACGCGCTTTCCAGATCGACCAAAGCAGCCAAGGGGTCAGAGATCCTGAGATGATTCCTGCAGGGGGCAGACATTTAAGAGAGCAAAGAGTTTCCCAGCTAGACATTAAATCTATTATTCCGCTGAAATCCATGTCGGTATTGAGAGGGGCAAGTTGCCAGACTCGTTGAGTGAACCCACATTGGAAAAAGAGATGAATGATAGATTCTGAACAGCCGCACCGTTTGCAACGCGGATCCGCCGGGACGTGCCTTTGAACGAGTCTTTCTCCTACCGGTATAGCTCCCTTGAGAAGTTTCCACGAGAATAGCTTAACCTTTGGCGCACACTGCATGTTCCATACATTACTTCTCCACTTGAAACCATGATCTGTGGTGATGTCCTGCCTGGTTTCAACTCTAGTGACTGCAGTATAGTACCCAGATTTCGTTGTATAGTCCCCCGACTTTGTGGCTAACCAAACTTGTTTATCCGGAGCCCCAGTCAAGCTTGGTTTAAAGCACAGAATTTGCTCCTCGTAGAAGGGTAAAATTAGCTTAATCTTCGACACATCCCAGTCCCTTGTTGCAGGGTTGATGAGGTCCGAGACAGTAAACTGTGAATGTGGCTCGTTCGGAGGGCCCATTGGTCTCTCTTGGTAAGCAAGGCTCAGCCAGGGATCATTCCATATATTTATCGAGGTTCCATTTCCCACAACCCAGCCCAGGTTCTCTAACAGGAGGTTTCTACCTGCTAACACGCTTCGCCAGCCATGCGACATAGAGGAGGATTCGGTGGCCTGCAAGATGTTGCTGTCATGGCAATATTTTCCAAACAAGACTTTTCCCAACAGGCAATCTGGATTTTGGAACAGCCTCCATCCAATCTTGGCTAGGAGAGCGATATTAAAGCTCTGAAAATCTCGAAATCCTAACCCTCCATTGGCTTTAGGTTGTGCCATACTATCCCATGAGATCCACGCCATTTTTCTCTCGTTTTCGTCGCGATCCCACCAGAAGCGTGTAGCTGCGGATTGTAGCCGTTTACAGAGAGAGACCGGCATTAGGAAGTTAGACATCGGGTAGGATGGAACCGCTGTTAGGACGCTTTGGAGCATGACGAGTTTCCCGGCGGTTGAGAGGTATTTGTTCTTCCAACCCCTAGCTTTCTGCTTGATTCGATCCACATAGAAGGAGAAAAGATCTCGTTTTCGTCGCCCAAAATGTTCAGGAAGCCCCAAGTATTTGCCGTTTCCTCCTTCTTTTTCAATGTTTAACTCTGTTTTGACCATCATCTTCAAGGATGCCGGTGCTTTCCTAGAGAAGGTGATAGCTGATTTCTCCTTACTTATGGATTGACCCGACGCCTGCTCGTATTTGCCTAGAATAGAAGTGAGAGATGCACAATTCTCCTTGTCCGCTTGGAGGAAGAACATTGTATCGTCAGCGAAGAAGAGATGGGTTAGTCGAGGACAGCTACGTGCGACCCGCAGGCCTTGGAGCGTTCCTTCTTCTTGCGCTTTGTTACATAATCCCGAGAGGACTTCACTACACATTATGAATATGTAGGGAGAAAGAGGATCTCCTTGACGGAGACCTCTACTCGGTACTACCTTCCCTCTAGGCAAGCCGTTAATGAGGAAGGAGTATGTAACTGTTGTGATACAATGCATTATGCATCTGATCAGGTTTCGGTGGAATCCCAGCCGTCTCAAAACTAGTGAGATGAATTCCCATTCTAGGCGATCATAAGCCTTGCTCATATCCGTCTTAACCGCCATGGCCGCTGTTCCGCTTTGGATGTCTTGAGGTAGTGGAGAACCTCATGAGTGATTAGTACATTATCGCCTATTGCCCGTCCCAGAACGAAAGCAGATTGGTTCTCAGATATCAGCTTCGCCATCAGCGGTTGCAGTCTTCTAGTGAGAATCTTAGAGTAGATTTTGTAGTAGACGTTACACAGCGCAATTGGTCGATAGTCCGAAACCTTTTGCGGGTGTTGTATCTTTGGGATAAGCCGGATGTGTGTATCATTGATGCTTTCCGGTAGCGGCTCGCCTGCGAAGAAGCCCTGCACCTCCTTTATGATATCCGGCCCTATCTCGCTCCAATGAGTATGAAAGAACCCTGCTGAAAACCCATCCGGCCCCGGGGCCTTGTCAGCGTGGATCGAAAATGCAGCTTCTTTGATTTCTTGGGCTGACGGGATGGCAGTAAGGGAGTCATTTTCCTCAACTGTGACAATGGGATTGAGAGCTTGTCTCACAGTTTCTTCACGATCACCAGGCTGGGAGGAAAATAGCATTTGGAAATAGTTCCCAATAACCGATATGATCTCTTCTTCTTTGTGTACCATCTGACCATCTTCCTTCTCTATAACAGAGAATCCGTTAGCTCTCTTACGGGTCCTTGTGATGGCATGGAAGTACCCGGTGTTTCTATCCCCTAGTTTGAGCCATAGCAACCGGCTACGTTGCTTCCAATATTCTTCTTCAGCTTGATAAGCCGCATTGAGTTTCTCAGAAATGTTCTGGATCAGGGCAGTGTCATTCGCTGAACTTGAAAGAGCCTCGTCAAGTTCCTGCTTTTTCTGCCCAATGATCCGCTGGCTATTGCGCTGTTGGGTTTTATTCCAAGCTGAGATGGCACTTCGGGTGGAGCATAGCTTGTCACAGACTGAAGAGTTTGATGCCGACCGCCAGGTTTCAGAGATAACATTCTTCGCGTCCTCGTTTTTACACAACCTGCGGTCGTATCTAAACATACCCCTTCTTCTGCGATTACCTTTATCAAAAAAAGATAGCAGGGGTTTGTGGTCCGAGCTTTCAAAGCCCAAGTACTCACATCGTGCTGTCGGGAAGCACTCAGCCCATAATGTATTGGAGACTGCTCTATCTAGCCTGCATCGTACTAAGTGGTCTCCTCTCTTTCCCCTCCATGATAGGAAATCACCTGAATGTTGTAGGTCGAAAAGGTCTCCCTCAGAAAAGAAACTGCGCAGGTCTGAGAAAGAGCCCTCGGGCCTCTCAGTTCCACCATCTTTTTCATCTCCACTTATTAAGTCGTTGAAATCCCCGGTTACGAACCAGGGCTCATTGCGACCTTCAGCTTTGGTTAGAAGTTGGTTCCATAAGAGATTCCTCTGTAATCTATCAGTACTCGCATGAACAAAAGAAGAGTAGAAAGATTTTCCTTCAAACATCACAAGTGTGTCTATTACATTAGAGTTCGATTCTATCACTTGGAGGTTTAACTCTTGTTTCCAAAATAAACCTAGGCCTCCTGCTCCATGCCCTGTTGGAGGCACAAGGTGATGGCAATCATATCGCGTGCGCAGATGTTCGAGTTTCTTTAATACCACTTCATCGGGATTTTTAGTCTCGCAAAGGAAGATAATATCCGGATCATACTTCTTGGATATTTCTCCCAATCTTCGAACTGTCCGGGGATTCCCCAACCCCTGACAGTTCCAGCTGGCTATCGCTAAGGAGCGGGGCTGGATGGTATCCGAAAATCCATCCTGCGTCGAGTAGACTTTGGTATCAGATTAACCAGGGGTGCATTCTCCGACGTTGTTGCCCTTTGCTCCTGAGATGTACCCGCACGTGAGGATCCCCCTCTTTTTGCTTTGGTTATTTTGTTTGCAGCTGTTGATCCTCCAGCCACAGTTGCCGTTTTTCGTCTGACAGGGGACGGTTTTGATTGAGCAGTCTTTCGCTTTGGTGGAGCTGTCCTTGAAGGATTGGAGGCCTTAGTTGTTGTCCCTCTTGGACCGGGAGGGCGTCCTGGCTTTCTTCTTTCAGTGGGCAGGTCAGCAGGATCCCTATTTATCTCTGTTGCATTTGGGCTCGGCCCCAGCCGCAATGGTGCTGGAACTCTCTCATTACTTCCTTCCAGTAGTGCTTCTCCACCTCTCTCCGAGTGGCTTTGGCACGGTTGGAGGGAACCTAGCCGAAGAGGGGCAGGGATTCTTTCCAATGTAGCGGGGCTAGTACCTACTTGGCCCTTTCCGGAGGTTGTTAGGGGGTTTTGGGCTGATGAGCCCAGTCTCTGAGAGGCCGGAGGTCGTTCAGGGGTGAGGTTTTTTGAGGCTGAGTTTTGGCTGTTAACAGTGAGAGAGGCACGAACCATTTGAATGGCGGCTTCTTCCATTTGTCCTCGCTCCTCAGCTTGTCTAACTCTTTCCATTCTCGCTTCCCTTTCCGTAGGATCCGCACACTTAGTATACTGCAGCATAACATCTCGTACCTCTCCCCTAGCTTCAATAAGAGCCTCATGCTGACTTGTAACAATATTCTCTTCTTGGGGAATCCCCCTTTCTGGCATCTTATGTAGGTTTCTTGAAGCACTTGAGCTCATTTCTTTTGCCATTATCGGTTCCTTTTGAACTTCACGATAGTAGCTTACGATAGGAGGAGCAGGAGGGAAGCGGTGTCTAGCTGGCTCATGAGATGGGCGTGAAGATCTATCAAAATCCCCTCTGGATCGCTCTCTCGCTTGAGAAGAGCGGCGAGTAGAGCCTCTCTCCTGCCAAACTCTTGTTTGCTCTTTGTATGGTCTTAGTTGCAGGACCTCCCTTGGTTCTTTAGAAGATCTTTTATCGTAGTGCTTCCTCTGATTTGAGGCAGAGAATTGGAACGGCTCATTACTTGTATAGTCTCTTTCCTTAGAGCTGTGGGCGTTCCGTGCTGAGGATTGAGATGCTTCTCGGATAGAGCCAGTTTGCTGTACTTTTAGCGACTGACCTTTGGCCCTATCTGTCTCTTGAGATGCTCTCAGAGCTTTTGCTTCCGCCCTTGCAACGAGGCATTCTTTTAGCTCATGGTCAAGGCGCAAGCATTTAGTGCAATGCTTATCAAGACGTTCATACATCAGAGTAGTAGTGACCTCGTCTCCATTTGGAAATTCCACTACTGATGTTGTAATCAGCGGGAGCAGGCCATCAATATGGACCTTCATCCTAGCTGTAAGGGAAGTAATCTCCGCTTTCTCGTACAGTCCAATATTTTCTCCGATCACTTTGATAGTAGCTTCAGTCCACAGGTGCACAGGGAGACCTTGCACTTTAATCCAAAAAGGAATTAGAGAGGGGAAACTCGGGGAAACGGTGGGCTCCCAACGCTGCAGAATAACCATCCATCGTGCGTAGTGGTAAGGGCGTTGGTCCAAGACAGCTAGCAAATCCGTCTCTCGCTCGAATTGGAATTGGAAGAGACCATTCCCTAGGTCTGCGCCGACCGGCTTGAACTCCTTCTTCCAGTGTTCGGTGAAGAACGGGATAAGCGACCAGACTTTTTGCACCGATTTGTTGGTTACTCTCCCTATGAGGGTTAGTGAATGCTTTCGTAGCAGTTCTGAGTTATCCGGCAGAGGGGCCATAACTCGAGTAGCACGCGGTGGTTGCTGGGATCCTAGGTCGAGGCCTTTGCCTTTCGCAGTGGAGGAGAGTCGTCTGTGCGACATTGGTATAACTCAGGTAGCGGTCTGAGGCCTGAGAGAAAACAACAGAGTACACAGCTCAACACTATTTGCTTAAGGGAGTCCCCCAAAGTCAAAATAGTTTCGCTTGTAGGAACCAGTCTTGTGGTTTAAAGGCGAAGGTGATTGATAACCGGGAGTTTTAAGTAGATATAATTCAGGACCAGGATTCCCCAGTGAAAGAGCAGAGTTCTTGCCGGCGAGGTTACAGAGAGACCTCTGTGAAAGTTGGTTTAAAGTTCCGGTTGAAGACGTCAGCCGGTGAGGACAAAGAGGTCGTCATTTGCTGGTACGGCAAGGGAGTGGCTCCGAGACCGGAGAGGCCGCAACGGCGGTGGAGAGTCGGACCCGTCGACCGGAGTCGCAGGTGGAACCCGGTGTTTTTCCGTCAGAGCCTTTGATGGACCGGTGGTTCCTGCTAAAAAGGGAAAGTTTTTGAATTGGAAAAAGAATATCAGAGGTTCTGCACCAATCAGAAACAAAGAACCGCTGGACCGTGGGAGGGGATCTCGGTGGACCCGCTGGGTAAGGACTTATTTCGGTAGATGGGCCTGGGAGAGAAAGTCAGCGCTTTTGTAGAGGCTTGTCAATTTTATAGTGGTTAGTCCAATGATTTAGGGAGTATTTGCAGTTTTGCTAAATTAATTGATAAAAACATTAGAACGATTTCCATTACCATGAAAGGAGTTTATCATACATTAGTACAAATGTATAATGTGGTTATAAATTTTAAAATAAATTTAAAGATTATAGGCTTCAATATATAGAGCATTTACCGAAAACTCAATATACACACAGATTTTGAGAAAAATTCAAAAAATTTGACATTACTGTTTTAATACATAGTTGAATCATGTAATAACATATGATGAAGTTCAAAGAGGTTTGGAACCTTTGTTGTCTCCGTTTCTCTAGGGAATAGCAATTTTATAGTGGTTAGTCCAATGAGTTAGGGAGTATTTGCAGTTTTGCTAAATTAATGGATAAAAAATTAGAACGATGTCCATGTACCATGAAAAGGAGATTATCATACATTAATACAAATGTATAGTGTGGTTTTAAATTTTAAAACAAATTTAAAGATTATAGGCTTCAATATATAGAGCATTTACCGAAAACTCAATATTTTCGTATGGGTTAACACATATATTTTGAGAAAAATTCAAAAAATATGACAATTCTGTTTTAATACATATTTGAATCATGTAATAACATAGAATGAAGTTCAAAGAGGTTTGGAACCTTTGTTGTCTCCGTTTCTCTAGGGAATAGCAATTTTATAGTGGTTAGTCTAATGATTTAGGGATTATTTGCAGTTTTGCTAAATTAATGGATAAAAAATTAGAACGATGTCCATGTACCATGAAAAAGATATTATCATACATTAATACAAAATTATATTGTGGTTTTAAATTTTAAAACAAATTTAAAGATTATAGGCTTCAATATATAGAGCATTTACCGAAAACTCAATATTTCCGTAGGGGTTAACACATAGATTTTGAGAAAAATTCAAAAAATATGACAATTATGTTTTAATACATAGTTGAATCATGTAATAACATAGGATGAAGTTCAAAGAGGTTTGGAACCTTTGTTGTCTCCGTTTCTCTAGGGAATAAAAATTTTATAATGATTAGTCTAATGATATAAGGAGTATTTGCAGTTTTGCTAAATTAATGGATAAAAAATTGGAACGATGTCCATGTACCATGAAAAGGAGATTATCATACATTAATACAAAGGTATAATGTGGTTTTAAAGTTTAAAACAAATTTAAAGATTATAGGCTTCATATATAGATCATTTACCGAAAACTCACTATTTTTGTAAGGGGGTACACATAGATTTTGAGAAAAATTCAAAAAATTTGACAATACTGTTTTAATGCATAGTTGAATCATGTAATAACATATGATGAATTTAAAAGAGGTTTGGAACCTTTGTTGTCTCCGTTTCTCTAGGGAATAGCAATTTTATAGTGGTTAGTCCAATGATTTAGGGAGTATTTGCAGTTTTGCTAAAATAATTGATAAAAAAATTCGAACAATTTCCATGTACCATGAAAGGAGTTTATCATACATTATTACAAATGTATAATGTGGTTTTAAATTTTAAAACAAAATTAAAGATTATAGGCTTCAATATATAGCGCATATACCTAAAACTCACTATTTTCGTAGGGGGGGGGGGTACCTATAGATTTTGAGGAAAATTCAAAAAAATTTACAATACTGTTTTAATGCATAGTTGAATCATGTAATAACATATGATGAAGTTCAAAGAGGTTTGGAACCTTTGTTGTTTCCGTTTCTCTAGAGAATATCAATTTTATAGTGGTTAGTCCAATGATTTAGGGAGTATTTGCAGTTTTGCTAAATTAATGGATAAAAAATTAGAACGATGTTCATGTACCATGAAAAGGAGATTATCATACATTAATACAAATGTATAATGTGGTTTTAAATTTTAAAACAAATTTAAAGATTATAGGCTTCAATATATAGAGCATTTACCGAAACCTCAAAATTTCCGTAGGGGTTAACACATAGATTTTGAGAAAAATTCAAAAAATATGACAATTCTGTTTTAATACATAGTTGAATCATGTAATAACATAGGATGAAGTTCAAAGAGGTTTGGAACCTTTGTTGTCTCCGTTTCTCTAGAGAATATCAATTTTATAGTGGTTAGTCCAATGATTTAGGGAGTATTTGCAGTTTTGCTAAATTAATGGATAAAAAATTAGAACGATGTTCATGTACCATGAAAAGGAGATTATCATACATTAATACAAATGTATAATGTGGTTTTAAATTTTAAAACAAATTTAAAGATTATAGGCTTCAATATATAGAGCATTTACCGAAAACTCAAAATTTCCGTAGGGGTTAACACATAGATTTTGAGAAAAATTCAAAAAATATGACAATTCTGTTTTAATACATAGTTGAATCATGTAATAACATAGGATGAAGTTCAAAGAGGTTTGGAACCTTTGTTGTCTCCGTTTCTCTAGGGAATAGCAATGTTATAGTGGTTAGTATAATGATTTAGGGAGTATTTGCAGTTTTGCTAAATTAATGGATAAAAAATTAGAACGATGTCCATGTACCATGAAAAAGAGTTTATCATACATTAATACAAAGGTATAATGTGGTTTTAAATTTTAAAACAAATTTAAAGATTATAGGCTTCATATATAGAGCATTTACCGAAAACTCACTATTTTCGTAGGGGAGGTACACATAGATTTTGAAAAAAATTCAAAAAATTTGACAATACTGTTTTAATGCATAGTTGAATCATGTAATAACATATGATGAATTTCAAAGAGGTTTGGAACATTTTTTGTCTCCGTTTCTCTAGGGAATAGCAATTATATAGTGGTTAGTCCAATGATTTAGGGAGTATTTGCAGTTTTGCTAAATTAATGGATAAAAATTTAAAACGATGTCCATGTACCGCGAAAAGGATATTATCATACATTAATACAAATGTATAATGTGGTTTTAAATTTTAAAAAAATTTAAAGATTATAGGCTTCAATATATAGAGCATTTACCGAAAACTCAATATTTCCGTAGGGGTTAACACATAGATTTTGAGAAAAATTCAAAAATATGAAAATTCTGTTTTAATACATAGTTGAATCATGTAATAACATAGGATGAAGTTCAAAGAGGTTTGGAACCTTTGTTGTCTCCGTTTCTCTCGGGAATAATAATTTTATAGTGGTTAGTCTAATGGTTTAGGGAGTATTTGCAGTTTTGCTAAATTAATGGATAAAAAATTAGAACGATGTCCATGTACCATGAAAAGGAGTTTATCATACATTAATACAAAGGTATAATGTGGTTTTAAATTTTAAAACAAATTTAAAGATTATAGGCTTCATATATAGAGCATTTACCGAAAACTCACTATTTTCGTAGGGGGGTGGGTACACATAGATTTTAAGAAAAAATTCAAAAATTCTGACAATACTGTTTTAATGCATAGTTGAATCATGTAATAACATATGATAAATTTCAAAGAGGTTTGGAACCTTTGTTGTCTCCGTTTCTCTAGGGAATAGCAATTTTATAGTGGTTAGTCCAATGATTTAGGGAGTATTTGCAGTTTTGCTAAATTAATGGATAAAAAATTAGAACGATGTCCATGTACCATGAAAAGAAGATTATCATACATTAATACAAATGTATAATGTGGTTTTAAATTTTAAAACAAATTTAAAGATTATAGGCTTCAATATATAGAGCATTTACCGAAAACTCAATATTTCCGTAGGGGGTTAACACATAGATTTAGAGAAAAATTCAAAAAATATGACAATTCTGTTTTAATACATAGTTGAATCATGTAATAACATATGATGAAGTTCAAAGAGGTTTGGAACCTTTGTTGTCTCCGTTTCTCTAGGGAATAGCAATTTTATAGTGGTTAGTCTAATGATTTAGGGAGTATTTGCAGTTTTGCTAAATTAATGGATAAAAAATTAGAACGATGTCCATGTACCATGAAAAGGAGATTATCATACAGTAATACAAAGGTATAATGTGGTTTTAAATTTTAAAACAAATTTAAAGATTATAGGCTTCATATATAGATCATTTACCGAAAACTCACTATTTTCGTAGGGGGGTACACATAGATTTTGAGAAAAATTCAAAAAATTTGACAATACTGTTTTAATGCATAGTTGAATCATGTAATAACATATGATGAATTTAAAAGAGGTTTGGAACCTTTGTTGTCTGCGTTTCTCTAGGGAATATCAATTTTATAGTGGTTAGTCCAATGATTTAGGGAGTATTTGCAGTTTTGCTAAATTAATGGATAAAAAATTAGAACGATGTCCATGTACCATGAAAAGGAGATTATCATACATTAATACAAATGTATAATGTGGTTTTAGATTTTAAAACAAATTTAAAGACTATAGGCTTCAATATATAGAGCATTTACCGAAAACTCACTATTTTCGTAGGGGGCGGGGGTACACATAGATTTTGAGAAAAATTCAAAAAATTTGACAATACTGTTTTAATGCATAGTTGAATCATGTAATAACATATGATGAATTTCAAAGAGGTTTGGAACATTTTTTGTCTCCGTTTCTCTAGGGAATAGCAATTATATAGTGGTTAGTCCAATGATTTAGGGAGTATTTGCAGTTTTGCTAAATTAATGGATAAAAATTTAAAACGATGTCCATGTACCACGAAAAGGATATTATCATACATTAATACAAATGTATAATGTGGTTTTAAATTTTAAAACAAATTTAAAGATTATAGGCTTCAATATATAGAGCATTTACCGAAAACTCAATATTTCCGTAGGGGTTAACACATAGATTTTGAGAAAAATTCAAAAAATATGAAAATTCTGTTTTAATACATAGTTGAATCATGTAATAACATAGGATGAAGTTCAAAGAGGTTTGGAACCTTTGTTGTCTCCGTTTCTCTTGGGAATAATAATTTTATAGTGGTTAGTCTAATGGTTTAGGGAGTATTTGCAGTTTTGCTAAATTAATGGATAAAAAATTAGAACGATGTCCATGTACCATGAAAAGGAGTTTATCATACATTAATACAAAGGTATAATGTGGTTTTAAATTTTAAAACAAATTTAAAGATTATAGGCTTCATATATAGAGCATTTACCGAAAACTCACTATTTTCGTAGGGGGGGGGGTACACATAGATTTTGAGAAAAATTCAAAAAATTTGACAATACTGTTTTAATGCATAGTTGAATCATGTAATAACATATGATAAATTTCAAAGAGGTTTGGAACTTTTGTTGTCTCCGTTTCTCTAGGGAATAGCAATTTTATAGTGGTTAGTCCAATTTAGGGAGGAGTATTTGCAGTTTTGCTAAATTAATGGATAAAAAATTAGAACGATGTCCATGTACCATGAAAAGAAGATTATCATACATTAATACAAATGTATAATGTGGTTTTAAATTTTAAAACAAATTTAAAGATTATAGGCTTCAATATATAGAGCATTTACCGAAAACTCAATATTTCCGTAGGGGGTAACACATAGATTTAGAGAAAAATTCAAAAAATATGACAATTCTGTTTTAATACATAGGAATCATGTAATAACATAGGATGAAGTTAAAAGAGGTTTGGAACCTTTGTTGTCTCCGTTTCTCTAGGGAATAGCAATTTTATAGTGGTTAGTCTAATGATTTAGGGAGTATTTGCAGTTTTGCTAAATTAATGGATAAAAAATTAGAACGATGTCCATGTACCATGAAAAGGAGATTATCATACATTAATACAAAGGTATAATGTGGTTTTAAATTTTAAAACAAATTTAAAGATTATAGGCTTCATATATAGATCATTTACCGAAAACTCACTATTTTCGGGGGGGGGTACACATAGATTTTGAGAAAAATTCAAAAATTTGACAATACTGTTTAATAATAGTTGAATCATGTAATAACATATGATGAATTTAAAGAGGTTTGGAACCTTTGTTGTCTCGTTTCTCTAGGGAATAGCAATTTTATAGTGGTTAGTCCAATGATTTAGGGAGTATTTGCAGTTTTGCTAAATTAATGGATAAAAAATTAGAACGATGTCCATGTACCATGAAAAGGGATTATCATACATTAATACAAAGGTATAATGTGGTTTTAAATTTTAAAACAAATTTAAAGATTATAGGCTTCAATATATAGAGCATTTACCGAAAACTCACTATTTTTCGTAGGGGGTACACATAGATTTTGAGAAAAATTCAAAAAATTTGAACATACTTTTTAATGCATAGTTGAATCATGTAATAATATATGATGAATTTAAGAGGTTTGGAACCTTTTTTGTCTCCGTTTCTCTAGGGAATAGCAATTTATAGTGGTTAGTCCAATGATTTAGGGAGTATTTGCAGTTTTGCTAAATTAATGGATAAAAATTTAAAACGATGTCCATGTACCACGAAAAGGATATTATCATACATTAATACAAAGTATAATGTGGTTTTAAATTTTAAAACAAATTTAAAGATTATAGGCTTCATATATAGAGCATTTACCGAAAACTCAATATTTCGTAGGGGTTAACAATAGATTTTGAGAAAAATTCAAAAAATATGAAAATTCTGTTTTAATACATAGTTGAATCATGTAATAACATAGGATGAAGTTCAAAGAGGTTTGGAACCTTTGTTGTCTCCGTTTCTCTTGGGAATAGCAATTTTATAGTGGTTAGTCTAATGATTTAGGGAGTATTTGCAGTTTTGCTAAATTAATGGATAAAAAATTAGAACGATGTCCATGTACCATAAAAAGGAGTTTATCATACATTAATACAAAGGTATAATGTGGTTTTAAATTTTAAAACAAATTTAAAGATTATAGGCTTCATATATAGAGCATTTACCGAAAACTCACTATATTTCGTAGGGGGGTACACATAGATTTTGAAAAAAATTCAAAAAATTGACAATACTGTTTTAATGCATAGTTGAATCATGTAATAACATATGATGAATTTCAAAGAGGTTTGGAACCTTTGTTGTCTCCGTTTCTCTAGGGAATAGCAATTTTATAGTGGTTAGTCCAATGATTTAGGGAGTATTTGCAGTTTTGGAAAATTAATGGATAAAAAATTAGAACGATGTCCATGTACCATGAAAAGAAGATTATCATACATTAATACAAATGTATAATGTGGTTTTAAATTTTAAAACAAATTTAAAGATTATAGGCTTCAATATATAGAGCATTACCGAAAACTCAATATTTCGTAGGGGTTAACACATAGATTTTGAGAAAAATTCAAAAAATATGAAAATTCTGTTTAATACATAGTTGAATCATGTAATAACATATGATGAAGTTCAAAGAGGTTTGGAACCTTTGTTGTCTTCGTTTCTCTAGGGAATAGCAATTTTATAGTGGTTAGTCTAATGATTTAGGGAGTATTTGCAGTTTTGCTAAATTAATGGATAAAAAATTAGAACGATGTCCATGTACATGAAAAGGAGATTATCATACATTAATACAAAGGTATAATGTGGTTTAAATTTTAAAACAAATTTAAAGATTATAGGCTTCATATATAGATCATTTACCGAAAACTCACTATTTTCGTAGGGGGGTACACATAGATTTTGAGAAAAATTCAAAAAATTTGACAATACTGTTTTAATGCATAGTTGAATCATGTATGTAATAACATATGATGAATTTAAAAGAGGTTTGGAACCTTTGTTGTCTCTGTTTCTTTAGAGAATAGCAATTTTATAGTGGTTAGTCCAATGATTTAGGGAGTATTTGCAGTTTTGCTAAATTAATGGATAAAAAAATTAGAACGATGTCCATGTACCATGAAAAGGAGTTTATCATACATTAATACAAATGTATAATGTGGTTTTAAATTTTAAAACAAATTTAAAGATTATAGGCTTCAATATATAGAGCATTTACCGAAAACTCAATATTTCCGTAGGGGTTAACACATAGATTTTGAGAAAAATTCAAAAAATATGAAAATTCTGTTTTAATACATAGTGAATCATGTAATAACATATGATGAAGTTCAAAGAGGTTTGAAACCTTTGTTGTCTCCGTTTCTCTAGGGAATAGCAATTTTATAGTGGTTAGTCTAATGATTTAGGGAGTATTTGCAGTTTTGCTAAATTAATGGATAAAAAATTAGAACGATGTCCATGTACCATGAAAAGGAGTTTATCATACATTAATACAAAGGTATAATGTGGTTTAAATTTTAAAACAAATTTAAAGATTATAGGCTTCATATATAGAGCATTTACCGAAAACTCACTATTTTCGTAGGGGGGGTACACATAGATTTTGAGAAAAATTCAAAAAATTTGACAATACTGTTTTAATGCATAGTTGAATCATGTAATAACATATGATGAATTTCAAAGAGGTTTGGAACCTTTGTTGTCTCCGTTTCTCTAGGGAATAGCAATTTTTAGTGGTTAGTAGTCAATGATTTAGGGAGTATTTGCAGTTTTGCTAAATTAATGGATAAAAAATTAGAACGATGTCCATGTACCATGAAAAGGAGATTATCATACATTAATACAAATGTATAATGTGGTTTTAAATTTAAAACAAATTTAAAGATTATAGGCTTCATATATAGAGCATTTACCGAAAACTCACTATTTTCGTAGGGGGGGGTACACATAGATTTTGAGAAAAATTCAAAAATTTGACAATACTGTTTTAAAACATATTTGAATCATGTAATAACATATGATGAAGTTCAAAGAGGTTTGGAACCTTTTTGTCTCCGTTTCTCTAGGGAATAGCAATTTTATAGTGGTTAGTCCAATGATTTAGGGAGTATTTGCAGTTTTGCTAAATTAATGGATAAAAATTTAGAACGATGTCCATGTACCATGAAAAGGAGTATTATCATACATTAATACAAATGTATAATGTGGTTTTAAATTTTAAAACAAATTTAAAGATTATAGGCTTCATATATAGAGCATTTACCGAAAAACTCATATTTCGTAGGGGGGTTAACACATAGATTTTGAGAAAAAATTCAAAAATATGAAAATACTGTTTTAATACATAGTTGAATCATGTAATAACATATGATGAAGTTCAAAGAGGTTTGGAACCTTTGTTGTCTCCGTTTCTCTAGGGAATAATAATTTTATAGTGGTTAGTCTAATGATTTAGGGAGTATTTGCAGTTTTGCTAAATTAATGGATAAAAAATTAGAACGATGTCCATGTACCATGAAAAGAAGTTTATCATACATTAATACAAAGGTATAATGTGGTTTTAAATTTTAAAACAAATTTAAAGATTATAGGCTTCATATATAGAGCATTTACCGAAAACTCACTATTTTCGTAGGAGGGGGGTACACATAGATTTTGAGAAAAATTCAAAAAACTTGACAATACTGTTTTAATGCATAGTTGAATCATGTAATAACATATGATGAATTTCAAAGAGGTTTGGAACCTTTGTTGTCTCCGTTTCTCTAGGGAATAGCAATTTATAGTGGTTAGTCCAATGATTTAGGGGAGTATTTGCAGTTTTGCTAAATTAATGGATAAAAAATTAGAACGATGTCCATGTACCATGAAAAGAAGATTATCATACATTAATACAAATGTATAATGTGGTTTTAAATTTAAAACAAATTTAAAGATTATAGGCTTCAATATATAGAGCATTTACCGAAAACTCAATATTTCCGTAGGGGTTAACACATAGATTTTGAGAAAAATTCAAAAAATATGAAAATTCTGTTTTAATACATAGTTGAATCATGTAATAACATATGATGAAGTTCAAAGAGGTTTGGAACCTTTGTTGTCTCCGTTTCTCTAGGGAATAGCAATTTTATAGTGGTTAGTCTAATGATTTAGGGAGTATTTGCAGTTTTGCTAAATTAATGGATAAAAAATTAGAACGATGTCCATGTACCATGAAAAGGAGTTATCATACATTAATACAAAGGTATAATGTGGTTTTAAATTTTAAAACAAATTTAAAGATTATAGGCTTCATATATAGAGCATTTACCGAAAACTCACTATTTTCGTAGGGGGGTACACATAGATTTTGAGAAAAATTCAAAAAATTTGACAATACTGTTTTAATGCATAGTTGAATCATGTAATAACATATGATGAATTTCAAAGAGGTTTGGAACCTTTGTTGTCTCCGTTTCTCTAGGGAATAGCAATTTTATAGTGGTTAGTCCAATGATTTAGGGAGTATTTGCAGTTTTGCTAAATTAATGGATAAAAAATTAGAACGATGTCCATGTACCATGAAAAGGAGATTATCATACATTAATACAAAGTATAATGTGGTTAAATTTTAAAACAAATTTAAAGATTATAGGCTTCATATATAGAGCATTTACCGAAAACTCACTATTTTACGTAGGGTTGAACACATAGATTTTGAGAAAAATTCAAAAATTTGACAATACTGTTTTAATGCATAGTTGAATCATGTAATAACATATGATGAAGTTCAAAGAGGTTTGGAACCTTTTTGTCTCCGTTTCTCTAGGGAATAGCAATTTTATAGTGGTTAGTCCAATGATTTAGGGAGTATTTGCAGTTTTGCTAAATTAATGGATAAAAATTTAGAACGATGTCCATGTACCATGAAAAGGAGTTTATCATACATTAATACAAATGTATAATGTGGTTTTAAATTTTAAAACAATTTAAAGATTATAGGCTTCATATATAGAGCATTTACCGAAAACTCACTATTTCGTAGGGGTTAACACATAGATTTTGAGAAAAATTCAAAAAATATGAAATACTGTTTTAATACATAGTTGAATCATGTAATAACATAGGATGAAGTTCAAAGAGGTTTGGAACCTTTGTTGTCTCCGTTTCTCTAGGGAATAGCAATTTTATAGTGGTTAGTCTAATGATTTAGGGAGTATTTGCAGTTTTGCTAAATTAATGGATAAAAAATTAGAACGATGTCCATGTACCATGAAAAGGAGATTTATCATACATTAATACAAAGGTATAATGTGGTTTTAAATTTTAAAACAAATTTAAAGATTATAGGCTTCATATATAGAGCATTTACCGAAAACTCACTATTTTCGTAGGGGGGTACACATAGATTTTGAGAAAAATTCAAAAAATTTGACAATACTGTTTTAATGCATAGTTGAATCATGTAATAACATATGATGAATTTCAAAGAGGTTTGGAACCTTTGTTGTCTCCGTTTCTCTAGGAATAGCAATTTTATAGTGGTTAGTCCAATGATTTAGGGAGTATTTGCAGTTTTGCTAAATTAATGGATAAAAAATTAGAACGATGTCCATGTACCATGAAAAGAAGATTATCATACATTAATACAAATGTATAATGTGGTTTTAAATTTTAAAACAAATTTAAAGATTATAGGCTTCATATATAGAGCATTTACCGAAAACTCACTATTTCCGTAGGGGTTAACACATAGATTTTGAGAAAAATTCAAAAAATTGACAATTCTGTTTTAATACATAGTTGAATCATGTAATAACATATGATGAAGTTCAAAGAGGTTTGGAACCTTTGTTGTCTCCGTTTCTCTAGGGAATAGCAATTTTATAGTGGTTAGTCTAATGATTTAGGGAGTATTTGCAGTTTTGCTAAATTAATGGATAAAAATTAGAACGATGTCCATGTACCATGAAAAGAAGTTTATCATACATTAATACAAAGGTATAATGTGGTTTTAAATTTTAAAACAAATTTAAAGATTATAGGCTTCATATATAGAGCATTTACCGAAAACTCACTATTTTCGTAGGGGGGTACACATAGATTTTGAGAAAAATTCAAAAAATTTGACAATACTGTTTTAATGCATAGTTGAATCATGTAATAACATATGATGAAGTTCAAAGAGGTTTGGAACCTTTGTTGTCTCCGTTTCTCTAGGGAATAGCAATTTATAGTGGTTAGTCCAATGATTTAGGGAGTATTTGCAGTTTTGCTAAATTAATGGATAAAAAATTAGAACGATGTCCATGTACCATGAAAAGGAGATTATCATACATTAATACAAATGTATAATGTGGTTTTAAATTTTAAAACAAATTTAAAGATTATAGGCTTCAATATATAGAGCATTTACCGAAAACTCAATATTTCCGTAGGGGTTAACACATAGATTTTGAGAAAAATTCAAAAAATTGAAAATACTGTTTTAATGCATAGTTGAATCATGTAATAACATATGATGAAGTTCAAAGAGGTTTGGAACCTTTGTTGTCTCCGTTTCTCAGGGAATAGCAATTTTATAGTGGTTAGTCTAATGATTAGGGAGTGAGTATTTGCAGTTTTGCTAAATTAATGGATAAAAAATTAGAACGATGTCCATGTACCATGAAAAGGAGTTTATCATACATTAATACAAAGGTATAATATGGTTTTAAATTTTAAAACAAATTTAAAGATTATAGGCTTCATATATAGAGCATTTACCGAAAACTCACTATTTTCGTAGGGGGGGGGTACACATAGATTTGAGAAAAATTCAAAAAATTTGACAATACTGTTTTAATGCATAGTTGAATCATGTAATAACATATGATGAAGTTCAAAGAGGTTTGGAACCTTTGTTGTCTCCGTTTCTCTAGGGAATAGCAATTTTATAGTGGTTAGTCAATGATTTAGGGAGTATATTGCAGTTTTGCTAAATTAATGGATAAAAAAATTAGAACGATGTCCAAATACCATGAAAAGAAGTTTATCATACATTAATACAAAGGAATAATGTGCTTTTAAATTTTTCAACAAATTTAAAGATTATAGGCTTCATATATAGAGCTTACCAAAAACTCACTATTTTCGTAGGGGTTAACACATAGATTTTGAGAAAAATTCAAAAAATATGACAATACTGTTTTAATACATAGTTGAATCATGTAATAACATATGATGAAGTTCAAAGAGGTTTGGAACCTTTGTTGTCTCCGTTTCTCTAGGGAATAGCAATTTTATAGTGGTTAGTCCAATGATTTAGGGAGTATTTGCAGTTTTGCTAAATTAATGGATAAAAAATTAGAACGATGTCCATGTACCATGAAAAGGAGTTTATCATACATTAATACAAAGGTATAATGTGGTTTTAAATTTTAAAACGAATTAAAGATTATAGGCTTCATATATAGAGCATTTACCGAAAACTCACTATTTTCGTAGGGGGGTACACATAGATTTTGAGAAAAATTCAAAAAATTTGACAATATGTTTTTTTAATACATAGTGAATCATGTAATAACATATGATGAAGTTCAAAGAGGTTTGGAAACTTTGTTGTCTCCGTTTCTCTAGGGAATAGCAATTTTATAGTGGTTAGTCAATGATTTAGGGAGTATTTGCAGTTTTGCTAAATTAATGGATAAAAATTAGAACGATGTCCATGTACCATGAAAAGAAGTTTATCATACATTAATACAAATGTATAATGTGGTTTTAAATTTTAAAACAAATTTAAAGATTATAGGCTTCATATATAGAGCATTTACCGAAAACTCACTATTTTCGTAGGGGGGGGTACACATAGATTTTGAGAAAAATTCAAAAAATTTGACAATACTGTTTTAATGCATAGTTGAATCATGTAATAACATATGATGAAGTTCAAAGAGGTTTGGAACCTTTGTTGTCTCTCTAGGGAATAGCAATTTTATAGTGGTTAGTCCAATTATTTAGGGAGTATTTGCAGTTTTGCTAAATTAATGGATAAAAAATTAGAACGATGTCCATGTACCATGAAAAGAAGTTTATCATACATTAATACAAATGTATAATGTGGTTTTAAATTTTAAAACAAATTTAAAGATTATAGGCTTCAATATATAGAGCATTTACCGAAAACTCACTATTTTCGTAGGTATCACATAGATTTTGAGAAAATTCAAAAAATTTGACAATACTGTTTTAATGCATAGTTGAATCATGTAATAACATATGATGAAGTTCAAAGAGGTTTGGAACCTTTGTTGTCTCTCTAGGGAATAGCAATTTTATAGTGGTTAGTCCAATTATTTAGGGAGTATTTGCAGTTTTGCTAAATTAATGGATAAAAAATTAGAACGATGTCCATGTACCATGAAAAGAGTTTATCATACATTAATACAAATTATAATGTGGTTTTAAATTTTAAACAAATTTAAAGATTATAGGCTTCATATATAGAGCATTTACCGAAAACTCACTATTTCAGTAGGTTACACATAGATTTTGAGAAAAATTCAAAAAATTTGACAATACTGTTTTAATACATAGTTGAATCATGTAATAACATATGATGAAGTTCAAAGAGGTTTGGAACCTTTGTTGTCTCCGTTTCTCTAGGGAATAGCAATTTTATAGTGGTTAGTCCAATGATTTAGGGAGTATTTGCAGTTTTGCTAAATTAATGGATAAAAAATTAGAACGATGTCCATGTACCATGAAAAGAAGTTTATCATACATTAATACAAAGGTATAATGTGGTTTTAAATTTTAAAACAAATTTAAAGATTATAGGCTTCATATATAGAGCATTTACCGAAAACTCACTATTTTCGTAGGGGGGTACACATAGATTTTGAGAAAAATTCAAAAATTTGACAATACTGTTTTAATATATATTTGAATCATGTAATAACATATGATGAAGTTCAAAGAGGTTTGGAACCTTTGTTGTCTCCGTTTCTCTAGGGAATAGCAATTTTATAGTGGTTAGTCCAATGATTTAGGGAGTATTTGCAGTTTTGCTAAATTAATGGATAAAAAATTAGAACGATGTCCATGTACCATGAAAAGAAGTTTATCATACATTAATACAAAGGTATAATGTGGTTTTAAATTTTAAAACAAATTTAAAGATTATAGGCTTCATATATAGAGCATTTACCGAAAACTCACTATTTTCGTAGGGGGGTACACATAGATTTTGAGAAAAATTCAAAAAATTTGACAATACTGTTTTAATACATATTTGAATCATGTAATAACATATGATGAAGTTCAAAGAGGTTTGGAACCTTTGTTGTCTCCGTTTCTCTAGGGAATAGCAATTTATAGTGGTTAGTCCAATGATTTAGGGAGTATATTGCAGTTTTGCTAAATTAATGGATAAAAAATTAGAACGATGTCCATGTACCATGAAAAGGAGTTTATCATAAATTAATACAAATGTATAATGTGGTTTTAAATTTTAAAACAAATTTAAAGATTATAGGCTTCATATATAGAGCATTTACCGAAAACTCATTATTTTCGTAGGGGTTACACATAGATTTTGAAAAAATTCAAAAATTTGACAATACGTTTTAATACATAGTTGAATCATGTAATAACATATGATGAAGTTCAAAGAGGTTTGGAACCTTTGTTGTCTCCGTTTCTCTAGGGAATAGCAATTTTATAGTGGTTAGTCCAATGATTTAGGGAGTATTTGCAGTTTTGCTAAATTAATGGATAAAAAATTAGAACGATGTCCATGTACCATGAAAAGAAGTTTATCATACATTAATACAAAGGTATAATGTGGTTTTAAATTTTAAAACAAATTTAAAGATTATAGGCTTCATATATAGAGCATTTACCGAAAACTCACTATTTTCGTAGGGGGGTACACATAGATTTTGAGAAAAATTCAAAAAATTTGACAATACTGTTTTAATACATAGTTGAATCATGTAATAACATATGATGAAGTTCAAAGAGGTTTGGAACCTTTGTTGTCTCCGTTTCTCTAGGGAATAGCAATTTTATAGTGGTTAGTCCAATGATTTAGGGAGTATTTGCAGTTTTGCTAAATTAATGGATAAAAAATTAGAACGATGTCCATGTACCATGAAAAGAAGTTTATCATACATTAATACAAAGGTATAATGTGGTTTTAATTTTAAAACAAATTTAAAGATTATAGGCTTCATATATAGAGCATTTACCGAAAACTCACTATTTTCGTAGGGGGGTACACATAGATTTTGAGAAAATTCAAAAAATTTGAAAATACTGTTTTAATACATAGTGAATCATGTAATAAATATATGATGAAGTTCAAAGAGGTTTGGAACCTTTGTTGTCTCCGTTTCTCTAGGAATAGCAATTTTATAGTGGTTAGTCCAATGATTTAGGGAGTATTTGCAGTTTTGCTAAATTAATGGATAAAAAATTAGAACGATGTCCATGTACCATGAAAAGGAGTTTATCATACATTAATACAAATGTATAATGTGGTTTTAAATTTTAAAACAAATTTAAAGATTATAGGCTTCATATATAGAGATTTACCGAAAACTCACTATTTTCGTAGGGGTTACACATAGATTTTGAGAAAAATTCAAAAATTTGACAATACTGTTTTAATACATATTTGAATCATGTAATAACATATGATGAAGTTCAAAGAGGTTTGGAACCTTTGTTGTCTCCGTTTCTCTAGGGAATAGCAATTTTATAGTGGTTAGTCCAATGATTTAGGGAGTATTTGCAGTTTTGCTAAATTAATGGATAAAAAATTAGAACGATGTCCATGTACCATGAAAGGAGTTTAGTTTATCATACATTAATACAAAGGTTTAATGTGGTTTTAAATTTTAAAACAAATTTAAAGATTATAGGCTTCATATATAGAGCATTTACCGAAAACTCACTATTTTCGTAGGGGGTACACATAGATTTGAGAGAAAAATTCAAAAAATTTGACAATACTGTTTTAATACATAGTTGAATCATGTAATAAATATGATGAAGTTCAAAGAGGTTTGGAACCTTTGTTGTCTCCTTTCTCTAGGGAATAGCAATTTTATAGTGGTTAGTCCAATGATTTAGGGAGTATTTGCAGTTTTGCTAAATTAATGGATAAAAAATTAGAACGATGTCCATGTACCATGAAAAGAAGTTTATCATACATTAATACAAATGTATAATGTGGTTTTAAATTTTAAAACAAATTTAAAGATTATAGGCTTCATATATAGAGCATTTACCGAAAACTCACTATTTTCGTAGGGGGGTACACATAGATTTTGAGAAAAATTCAAAAAATTGACAATACTGTTTTAATACAGTTGAATCATGTAATAACATATGATGAAGTTCAAAGAGGTTTGGAACCTTTGTTGTTTCTCTAGGGAATAGCAATTTTATAGTGGTTAGTCCAATGATTTAGGGAGTATTTGCAGTTTTGCTAAATTAATGGATAAAAAATTAGAACGATGTCCATGTACCATGAAAAGAAGTTTATCATACATTAATACAAATGTATAATGTGGTTTTAAATTTTAAAACAAATTAAAGATTATAGGCTTCATATATAGAGCATTTACCGAAAACTCACTATTTCGTAGGGGGGGGGTACCATAGATTTTGAGAAAAAATTCAAAAAAATTTGACAATACTGTTTTAATACATATTTGAATCATGTAATAAATATGATGAAGTTCAAAGAGGTTTGGAACCTTTGTTGTCTCTCTAGGGAATAGCAATTTTATAGTGGTTAGTCCAATGATTTAGGGAGTATTTGCAGTTTTGCTAAATTAATGGATAAAAAATTAGAACGATGTCCATGTACCATGAAAAAGAAGTTTATCATACATTAATACAAAGGTATAATGTGGTTTTCAATTTTAAAACAAATTTAAAGATTATAGGCTTTATATATAGAGCATTTACCGAAAACTCAATTTTCGTAGGGGTTACACATAGATTTTGAAAAAAATCAAAAAAATTGAGAATACTGTTTAATACATATTTGAATCATGTAATAAAATATGATGAAGTTCAAAGAGGTTTGGAACCTTTGTTGTCTCCGTTTCTCTAGGGAATAGCAATTTTATAGTGGTTAGTCCAATGATTTAGGGAGTATTTGCAGTTTTGCTAAATTAATGGATAAAAAATTAGAACGATGTCCATGTACCATGAAAAGAAGTTTATCATAATTAATACAAAGGTATAATGTGGTTTAAATTTTAAAACAAATTTAAAGATTATAGGCTTCATATATAGAGCATTTACCGAAAACTCACTATTTTCGTAGGGGGTTACACATAGATTTTGAGAAAAATTCAAAAAATTTGACAATACTGTTTTAATACATATTTGAATCATGTAATAACATATGATGAAGTTCAAAGAGGTTTGGAACCTTTGTTGTCTCCGTTTCTCTAGGGAATAGCAATTTTATAGTGGTTAGTCCAATGATTTAGGGAGTATTTGCAGTTTTGCTAAATTAATGGATAAAAAATTAGAACGATGTCCATGTACCATGAAAAGAAGTTTATCATACATTAATACAAAGGTATAATGTGGTTTTAATTTTAAAACAAATTTAAAGATTATAGGCTTCATATATAGAGCATTTACCAAAAACTCACTATTTTCGTAGGGGGGTACACATAGATTTTGAGAAAAATTCAAAAAATTTGACAATACTGTTTTAATACATATTTGAATCATGTAATAACATATGATGAAGTTCAAAGAGGTTTGGAACCTTTGTTGTCTCCGTTTCTCTAGGGAATAGCAATTTTATAGTGGTTAGTCCAATGATTTAGGGAGTATTTGCAGTTTTGCTAAATTAATGGATAAAAAATTAGAACGATGTCCATGTACCATGAAAAGGAGATTATCATACATTAATACAAATGATAATGTGGTTTTAAATTTTAAAACAAATTAAAGATTATAGGCTTCATATATAGAGCATTTACCGAAAACTCACTATTTTCGTAGGGGTTAACACATAGACTTTGAAAAAATTTCAAAAAATTTGAAAATACTGTTTTAATGCATAGTTGAATCATGTAATAACATATGATGAAGTTCAAAGAGGTTTGGAACCTTTGTTGTCTCCGTTTCTCTAGGGAATAGCAATTTTATAGTGGTTAGTCCAATGATTTAGGGAGTATTTGCAGTTTTGCTAAATTAATGGATAAAAAATTAGAACGATGTCCATGTACCATGAAAAGAAGTTTATCATACATTAATACAAAGGTATAATGTGGTTTTAAATTTTAAAACAATTTAAAGATTATAGGCTTCATATATAGAGCATTTACCGAAAACTCACTATTTTCGTAGGGGGGTACACATAGATTTTGAGAAAAATTCAAAAATTTGACAATACTGTTTTAATACATAGTTGAATCATGTAATAACATATGATGAAGTTCAAAGAGGTTTGGAACCTTTGTTGTCTCCGTTTCTCTAGGGAATAGCAATTTTATAGTGGTTAGTCCAATGATTTAGGAGAGTATTTGCAGTTTTGCTAAATTAATGGATAAAAAATTAGAACGATGTCCATGTACCATGAAAAGAAGTTTATCATACATTAATACAAAGGTATAATGTGGTTTTAAATTTTAAAACA
Organism: Brassica napus; assembly: GCF_020379485.1. Classification (NCBI taxonomy): domain Eukaryota; kingdom Viridiplantae; phylum Streptophyta; class Magnoliopsida; order Brassicales; family Brassicaceae; genus Brassica; species Brassica napus. The sequence goes on along the minus strand of NC_063439.1, from coordinate 1,257,098 downwards.
AATTTAAAGATTATAGGCTTCATATATAGAGCATTTACCGAAAACTCACTATTTTCGTAGGGGGGTACACATAGATTTTGAGAAAATTCAAAAAATTTGAAATACTGTTTTAATACATAATTGAATCATGTAATAACATATGATGAAGTTCAAAGAGGTTTGGAACCTTTGTTGTCTCCGTTTCTCTAGGGAATAGCAATTTTATAGTGGTTAGTCCAATGATTTAGGGAGTATTGCAGTTTTGCTAAATTAATAGATAAAAAATTAGAACGATGTCCATGTACCATGAAAGAAGTTTATCATACATTAATACAAATGTATAATGTGGTTTTAAATTTTAAAACAAATTTAAAGATTATAGGCTTCATATATAGAGCATTTACCGAAAACTCACTATTTCGTAGGGGTTACACATAGATTTTGAGAAAAATTCAAAAATTGACAATACTGTTTTAATACATATTTGAATCATGTAATAAAATATGATGAAGTTCAAAGAGGTTTGGAACCTTTGTTGTCTCCGTTTCTCTAGGGAATAGCAATTTTATAGTGGTTAGTCCAATGATTTAGGGAGTATTTGCAGTTTTGCTAAATTAATGGATAAAAAAATTAGAACGATGTCCATGTACCATGAAAAGAAGTTTATCATACATTAATACAAAGGTATAATGTGGTTTAAAATTTTTAAACAAATTTAAAGATTATAGGCTTCATATATAGAGCATTTACCGAAAACTCACTATTTTTGTAGGGGGGTACACATAGATTTTGAGAAAATTCAAAAAATTTGACAATACTGTTTTAATACATAGTTGAATCATGTAATAACATATGATGAAGTTCAAAGAGGTTTGGAACCTTTGTTGTCTCCGTTTCTCTAGGGAATAGCAATTTATAGTGGTTAGTCCAATGATTAGGGAGGGAGTATTTGCAGTTTTGCTAAATTAATGGATAAAAAATTAGAACGATGTCCATGTACCATGAAAAGAATTTATCATACATTAATACAAAGGTATAATGTGGTTTTAAATTTAAAACAAATTTAAAGATTATAGGCTTCATATATAGAGCATTTACCGAAAACTCACTATTTTCGTAAGGGGTATTACCATAGATTTGAGAAAAATTCAAAAAATTTGACAATACTGTTTTAATGCATAGTTTGAATCATGTAATAACATATGATGAAGTTCAAAGAGGTTTGGAACCTTTGTTGTCTCTCTAGGAAATAGCAATTTTATAGTGGTTAGTCCAATTATTTAGGGAGTATTTGCAGTTTTGCTAAATTAATGGATAAAAAATTAGAACGATGTCCATGTACCATGAAAAGAAGTTTATCATACATTAATACAAAGGTATAATGTGGTTTAAATTTAAAACAAATTTAAAGATTATAGGCTTCATATATAGAGCATTTACCGAAAACTCACTATTTCGTAGGGGGTTACACATAGATTTTGAGAAAAATTCAAAAAATTTGACAATACTGTTTTTAATACATATTTGAATCATGTAATAACATATGATGAAGTTCAAAGAGGTTTGGAACCTTTGTTGTCTCCGTTTCTCTAGGGAATAGCAATTTTATAGTGGTTAGTCAATGATTTAGGGAGTATTTGCAGTTTTGCTAAATTAATGGATAAAAAATTAGAACGATGTCCATGTACCATGAAAAGAAGTTTATCATACATTAATACAAAGGTAATGTGGTTTTAAATTTTAAAACAAATTTAAAGATTATAGGCTTCATATATAGAGCATTTACCGAAAACTCACTATTTTCGTAGGGGGTACACATAGATTTGAGAAAAATTCAAAAAATTTGACAATACTGTTTTAATACATATTTGAATCATGTAATAAATATGATGAAGTTCAAAGAGGTTTGGAACCTTTGTTGTCTCCGTTTCTCTAGGGAATAGCAATTTTATAGTGGTTAGTCTAATGATTTAGGGAGTATTTGCAGTTTTGCTAAATTAATGGATAAAAAATTAGAACGATGTCCATGTACCATGAAAAGAAGTTTATCATACATTAATACAAAGGTATAATGTGGTTTAAATTTTAAAACAAATTTAAAGATTATAGGCTTCATATATAGAGCATTTACCGAAAACTCACTATTTTCGTAGGGGTAGGGGGTACACATAGATTTTGAGAAAAATTCAAAAAATTGACAATACTGTTTTAATGCATATTTGAATCATGTAATAAATATGATGAATTCAAAGAGGTTTGGAACCTTTGTTGTCTCCGTTTCTCTAGGGAATAGCAATTTTTAGTGGTTAGTCCAATGATTTAGGGAGAGTATTTGCAGTTTTGCTAAATTAATGGATAAAAATTAGAACGATGTCCATGTACCATGAAAAGAGTTTATCATACATTAATACAAAGGTATAATGTGGTTTTAAATTTTAAAAAAAATTAAAGATTATAGGCTTCATATATAGAGCATTTACCGAAAACTCACTATTTTCGTAGGGGTTACACATAGATTTTGAGAAAAAAACAAAAAATTTGAAAATACTGTTTAATACATATTTGAATCATGTAATAACATATGATGAAGTTCAAAGAGGTTTGGAACCTTTGTTGTCTCCGTTCTCTAGGGAATAGCAATTTTATAGTGGTTAGTCAATGATTTAGGGAGTATTTGCAGTTTTGCTAAATTAATGGATAAAAAATTAGAACGATGTCCATGTACCATGAAAAGGAGTTTATCATACATTAATACAAAGGTATAATGTGGTTTTAAATTTTAAAACAAATTTAAAGATTATAGGCTTCATATATAGAGCATTTACCGAAAACTCACTATTTTCGTAGGGGGGTACACATATAGATTTTGAGAAAAAATTCAAAAAATTTGACAATACTGTTTTAATACATATTGAATCATTGTAATACATATGATGAAGTTCAAAGAGGTTTGGAACCTTTGTTGTCTCCGTTTCTCTAGGGAATAAATTTTATAGTGGTTAGTCCAATGATTTAGGGAGTATTTGCAGTTTTGCTAAATTAATGGATAAAAAATTAGAACGATGTCCATGTACCATGAAAAGAAGTTTATCATACATTAATACAAAGGTATAATGTGGTTTAAATTTTAAAACAAATTTAAAGATTATAGGCTTCATATATAGAGCATTTACCGAAAACTCACTTTCTATTTCGTAGGAGGGGTACCATAGATTTTGAGAAAATTCAAAAAATTTGACAATACTGTTTTAATGCATAGTGAATCATGTAATAACATATGATGAAGTTCAAAGAGGTTTGGAACCTTGTTGTCTCCGTTTCTCTAGGGAATAGCAATTTTATAGTGGTTAGTCCAATGATTTAGAGGAGGAGTATTTGCAGTTTTGCTAAATTAATGGATAAAAATTAGAACGATGTCCATGTACCATGAAAAGAGTTTATCATACATTAATACAAATGTATAATGTGGTTTTAAATTTTAAAACAAATTTAAAGATTATAGGCTTCATATATAGAGCATTTACCGAAAACTCATATTTCGTAGGGGTTAACACATAGATTTTGAGAAAAATTCAAAAAATATGAAATACTGTTTTAATACATAGTTGAATCATGTAATAACATATGATGAAGTTCAAAGAGGTTTGGAACCTTTGTTGTCTCCGTTTCTCTAGGGAATAGCAATTTATAGTGGTTAGTCCAATGATTTAGGGAGTATTTGCAGTTTTGCTAAATTAATGGATAAAAAATTAGAACGATGTCCATGTACCATGAAAAGAAGTTTATCATACATTAATACAAAGGTATAATGTGGTTTAAATTTTAAAACAATTTAAAGATTATAGGCTTCATATATAGAGCATTTACCGAAAACTCAATATTCGTAGGGGGGTACACATAGATTTTGAGAAAAATTCAAAAAATTTGACAATACTGTTTTAATGCATAGTTGAATCATGTAATAACATATGATGAATTTCAGAGAGGTTTGGAACCTTTGTTGTCTCCGTTTCTTTAGAGAATAGCAATTTTTCAGTGGTTAGTCCAATGATTTAGGGAGTATTTGCAGTTTTCCTAAATTAATGGATAAAAAATTAGAACGATGTCCATGTACCATGAAAAGGAGATTATCATACATTAATACAAATTATAATGTGGTTTTAAATTTTAAAAAATTTAAAGATTATAGGCTTCATATATAGAGCATTTACCGAAAACTCACTATTTTCGTAGGGGTAACACATAATTTTGAGAAAAATTCAAAAAATATGAAATACTGTTTAATACATAGTTGAATCATGTAATAAATATGATGAAGTTCAAAGAGGTTTGGAACCTTTGTTGTCTCCGTTTTCTTAGGGAATAGCAATTTTATAGTGGTTAGTCTAATGATTTAGGGAGTATTTGCAGTTTTGCTAAATTAATGGATAAAAAATTAGAACGATATCCATGTACCATGAAAAGAAGATTATCATACATTAATACAAAGGTATAATGTGGTTTTAAATTTTAAAACAAATTTAAAGATTATAGGCTTCATATATAGATCATTTACCAAAAACTCACTATTTTCGTAGGGGGTGTACTCATAGATTTTGAGAAAAATTCAAAAAATTTGACAATACTGTGTTTTTTTTAAATGACATAGTGAATCATGTAATAACATTTATGATGAATTTCAAAGAGGTTTGGAAGCAATTATATAGTGGTTAGTCCAATGATTTAGGGAGTATTTGCAGTTTTGCTAAATTAATGGATAAAAATTTAAAACGATGTCCATGTACCACGAAAAGGAGATTATCATACATTAATACAAATGATAATGTGGTTTTAAATTTTAAAACAAATTTAAAGATTATAGGCTTCAATATATAGAGCATTTACCGAAAACTCAATATTTCCGTAGGGGTTAACACATAGATTTTGAGAAAAATTCAAAAAATATGAAAATTCTGTTTTAATGTATAGTTGAATCATGTAATAACATAGGATGAAGTTCAAAGAGGTTTGGAACCTTTGTTGTCTCCGTTTCTCTTGGGAATAGCAATTTTATAGTGGTTAGTCTAATGATTTAGGGAGTATTTGCAGTTTTGCTAAATTAATGGATAAAATTTTAAAACGATGTCCATGTACCACGAAAAGGAGATTATCATACATTAATACAAAGGTATAAGTGGTTTAAATTTTAAAACAAATTAAAGATTATAGGCTTCATATATAGAGCATTTACCGAAAACTCATATTTCGTAGGGGTTGAACACATAGATTTTGAGAAAAATTCAAAAAATTTGACAATACTGTTTTAATGCATAGTTGAATCATGTAATAACATAGGATGAAGTTCAAAGAGGTTTGGAACCTTTGTTGTCTCCGTTTCTCTAGGGAATAGCAATTTTATAGTGGTTAGTCTAATGATTTAGGGAGTATTTACAGTTTTGCTAAATTAATGGATAAAAAATTAGAACGATATCCATGTACCATGAAAAGAAGATTATCATACATTAATACAAAGGTATAATGTGGTTTTAAATTTTAAAACAAATTTAAAGATTATAGGCTTCATATATAGATCATTTACCAAAAACTCACTATTTTCGTAGGGGGGGTACACATAGATTTTGAGAAAAATTCAAAAAATTTGACAATACTGTTTTAATGCATAGTTGAATCATGTAATAACATATGATGAATTTCAGAGAGGTTTGGAACCTTTGTTGTCTCCGTTTCTTTAGAGAATAGCAATTTTTCAGTGGTTAGCAATGATTTAGGGAGTAGTACGGAAGTTTGCGTTTCCTAAATTAATGGATAAAAAATTAGAACGATGTCCATGTACCATGAAAAGGAGATTATCATACATAATACAAAGGTATAATGTGGTTTTAAATTTTTTGTAAAACAAATTAAAGATTATAGGCTTCATATATAGAGCATTACCAAAAACTCACTATTTCGTAGGGGTTTACACATAAATTTGAGAAAATTCAAAAATATGACAATTCTGTTTCAATACATAGTTGAATCATGAATCACATAGGATGAAGTTCCAAGAGGTTTGGCCCCTTGTTGTCTGTTTCTTAGGGAAATCGCACTTTATAGTGGTTAGTCTAAGATTAGGGCGTAGTTTTTGCTTTTGGTAAATTACGGCTTAAAAAAATTAGAAACGATTTATGTACCATTTAAAGGAGTTTATCATACATTAACACAAAGTATAATGTGTGGGTTAAAATTTTAAACAGTTTAAGAGGAT